>NC_086449.1:743390914-743547408 GCF_028390025.1 Pseudophryne corroboree
GGATGCAATCCAGCTGATAAGTAAAATATGTTACACTCACGGCACAGATCTGGTGTCCTCCAGTTCACACATACTCCGTGGATCCTACAAAGATGACTGTAACTTGCAATGGTCCCACAGAAATCCTGCCCGTGACAGCTGTTCTCTTCACACAGTGCAAAGAAACTGCTGGGTTGAACCTTTGAGTGGCATTCTTCAAATGTTTTGGAAAGTAGAATGCTGCACATGGGGCTCGGAGACTGGGAACACACATCATCGAGTTTGGTTTCGCATGTCCTCCCGAAAGTGTCGGCCAAGGTCCACTGTTTGATGAATTTGCTGCTGTCTGTTGTAACTGTACCGTCTCGGAGTGTGAAGTCATTAGCTGGGTTGTTGTCACATATACCTGTGTTAGGAAAAAAACAAAACACTGTAAATCCTATACTGAGTTGACTCCCTCACAGCTGTCAGGAGGTTGGTGCTAGCTATGTCCCAAATCCATTATGTAGGGTTCAGACAAGTAACTAGTACATTTACAACAACCAAAACGTCATCTTTGCATATTAATCCAGGGGAAGTGATATTAATACTATAAAAATAATAGTGTATCGTTATTTTCAAGTCACTGGGAAATCAGGATTTGGATTAGGTTGACCAAACCCTACCCAACACTTCCTGCAGGAATCTGCAGATCTTTAGTCATCATCTAACAATGCTCTTGTAACAATGCTCCCCAGATCCAGTGATGGGCGACAGGATCGGTGCCAGAGCAATTTCCCGTTTGTGGACCTCTTCCTGCTGATTCATATAGTCTAAGCAGAAAGTTAGCCCAGAGCCGGATTAAGGGGGGTGCGCTGGGGGTAAGTACCCCTGGGCCCCACGCTGTGAGAGGGCCCCCCGCCACCCACCGCAGATCGGATCTCTATTACCGATCTGCGGCGCTGCGTTAACAGCTATCAAGCAGCCGCCGGCGCTGCAGAGTTGTACAGGGCAGCCGAGCTGAACGAAGGCTCAGCTGTCCAATGATAAGTGAAGCTGCAGCCTGCGGCTCCATGACTGGTTGGAGCGCAGGCTGCAGGGAAGAAGGAGGCGGGATCCTGAGCATGCGGCGCGGCACGGGTGGAGGTGGTTGTACCCTGCAGAGGAGAGAAAGGAACGTGCTCTCTTCCTCTTCTGTGTGCGCTTCATTCGTTGCAGCCTTCACTTGCCATCAGCACAGTAAGACAGGCTGCATTAACTTTTTGTTTATTAGATGGGAATTTGAAGCTGGGTTTTCTATCTATCTATCTATCTATCTATCTATCTATCTATCTATCTATCTATCTATCTATCTATATGTATATATATATATATATATATATGTACACACACACACACACACACATATATATATATATATCTATATGCACCAACATTTCAGGGCTCGCATGCCCCTTCTTCTAGGTGACACACGTGCCCTGAAACGTCTATGAATTTTTACATGTATTCATCATAAACCTGCCTTTCACAAGTCTCCAGAATGCCGCATTGGGGGATCCGCTAATATATACACCCTTCACTGAGGGTACCGGAGCACCCATGTGATCAAGTGCCAGTTTGAGTGGTCTTTGTTGTATGTATGTATATATATATATAAAATTTAATTTTAGACCTTAGGGCCCCCTTTTTTTAAGTGCCCCGGACCCCCCCCCCCCCCCCGAGGCCATAATCCGTCTCTGAGTTAGCCTATGATTGGGTGGTTATGTTCTCTCACCAGATGGACTATCCGGCCAGAGGATAACCTACTAGTCACGCTGTAAGAACATTTCATGATACTGTACTTTAATCTGAAAAAGTGACCCAAATCCATGTCCACAAAAGAAATATCATTGCTACCATGTTCCCACCACAGAGGGGCTACGATAACTTACCACAAAGCCCTGATGTTTTTGAAGAGAAAATATGTGGGTTGAGCTGAAGCATAAATTCATTGTTTCTTGGTGTAAATGTTAAAGCAAAGTCCAGTTTATGTATTCTAATATCATGTATGAGAGCTCCAAAAGCATCTATATTAAACGTGTCGCTGTGGTAGGGGACGGAGACTAACCTTCCATTTACAGAGACCTGGAAAGAAATAAAAAAGTTAACAAACAGAACATACAGTTTGGTGCAGACACAATTATATACTTTGCTGTTGTATACAGGGGCAGTGGCGCAGAGAAAGGGGGTGAGAAGTGATTACATGGGATATGGTCTCTCTAGGGGCCAGGGATTGCAGGGAGGTCTAGGCATGCCCCAGCTATGCTGTGGCCATGTCCCGGAGGATATAAGAGATGAGCTGGTGTCTTTGGGGGCTATTCAGAGTTGATAGCAATTTTGCAATAATTGCTAACGCCCATGTTTCATCAGTCTGCGCATGCGCAGTGCTCACATTGCGCATGCGTGGACTTTCACTATGCGATCGCATCCGAGAAAGATGTGATCGCATAGTTATTGACATGAGATGGGGGCGGTCAGAGGTGGCGACATGGCATTGGGAAAACGCGGACCTGTCATGGCCATTTTTAGGACAGCCGGATGACGTTGCCTGAGTTTATTGCAACGGGAAACATGGCATCGGTGCGTATGATTGCGATTGCATCGCTGGGCGGCGCTACACATGCTGAGTGGCCTTGCCCTGTGCTGTGCAGCCCCCAGAGTAGCTGTTTTTTGTGACTTTTGCAAAGCTGGTACTGATTCTGAATAACCCCCTTTGTACACAGCGGCTCTGAAAAAAATACGTAAAAAGATGCCAGAGGTGTCTGCAGTTAAAACGCCCATTGCAGGTTTCTGTAATCCACTGCTGTGTTTACGGATACAGCATCGGATCAACTGCGTGACCATCGGACATCTGTGTAACCGTCAGATTTCTCAGGATGTCCGGTACAATCACACTGCTGAAGCCAGTGACGCTACATCCAAGGATGCCTCCGCTGGCTTCAGCACGACCAGAAAATGGGGCAGTCATGCCCTGTATTCTGGAATGCTACCTGTCACCACCCCTAAATGCCAGCAGCATGTCAATCAGTGCTGGGGCACCGTGAGCAGCATCGCAGCCACCTATCTGCACATGTGCAGTGTAGCTTCTGTGCCTTCGCAGATCTGAAAACATCGGAGATATGCATAAACATCAGGTTTACGTACATTATGCCCCATGTTCATATCAATGTGAAATCCAGAGATGGAATTGAGAACACTGACGTGTGTTTGATAAAGACGAGAGGTAGCGAGAAACAAGAGAGCAGCGCTGGATCTAAAGACGTTGGGCACGGGGAATCCGTTGGTTCAGAGAAAATAAACATACCGTGTAACTAACACTACAATTCACCATAATTTAGTGAATACCACCCAAAATAAAATGACATTCTTTGACACAGGGAGCTACGTCTTTGCAGCATCTGGTTAATATTATGCGAATGCCGCAGGAGGCGTGTTAAGTAAGCCAGCCCACCATCGGCTTTTGTGATCCGCTGCTAAAAAGACATGGCCTCGTTCATCTGCGTGTCCATCAACATGCCCCCTGTTTTCTGAAACCTGATGCCACTCCCAAATTCCAGCAACATACAGTATCAATCACTCTGCAGTGTTTAGGGCACTGCGAGCACCATAGTAGACTCAGATCTGCACTGGGCAGTGTGGCTTCTGCGCATGCGCAGGCCTTAAAGCTTCTATGTTTAGCATAAACATTGAAATAACATCCACCTGTGAATCAGCCCCACTGTACGCAGTATATGCACCTATGATGTTTCCGTATCCGGTCTTCAGGTTGATCCTCATTAGGTCGACCACTATTGGTCGGCATGCATTAGGTCGACCTGGTCACTTGGTCGACATGGTCACTAGGTCAACAAGGCCAAGGTCGACACATGAAAAGGTCGACGTGAGTTTTTCATTTTCATTTATTTTTTTTATTTTTTTCATTTTTTGAACTTTTTCATACTTTGCAATTCATTGTGGACCACGATTGGGAATAGTAACCTGTGCGGTGCGCAGCGGCAGCGTAGCGAAACACCTTGCCCAAAACATGGTGAGCGAAGTGAGTCATGCGAGGGGACACAGTACACTAATTGGGGTTCCCGGTCACTTTACGAAGAAAACGACACCAAAAAAATTTGAAAAACTCATATCGACCTTTTTCCACGTCAACCTTTTTTCATATCGACCTAATGACCTGTTGACCAATAGTGGTCGACTTAATGACTGTCGACCTAGTTGCTGTCGGCCCTATGATCCACACCCGATGTTTCGCCATATGGCAGAACACCTATGTACAGTATACAGTAGAGTTTTTGTTTACATTACATTAATACAATTTGTACAATATACTATTATTATTTTTTGACAGGGAAACTCCTTTCACAATTTCATAACGTTTTTCATTACCAGCTTAAATCAGCAATGAAACAAAAGCCAAAGAGAAACATATTTGTAAAATAAGTCACACAGAACAAATGGAAGTGTATGTGTACTTGTAGAAACTGGCAATAATCCATTTAATCTAAGCTGCAGTTGTAAAGCAATGTTTTCATTAGCATTTTCTAAGGCGTTATTTTCTGGCAGTTTGAGATACTTTTTGCAATGCATCATCATTCATCGGCCATTACACGCTCTCTGCAGTCAGCGTGCCAGAGGTCGGCTAGAAGTCACCGAGTATTATTTTATAATGGGTGCTGTGACATCTAACTGCAGTGCCTTACAAATGTTCTGTCATATCACAAAACAGCAGCACATGTCACAATGAGGGGCATTTATGTAAATGAGCATAACGAACGAGTAACCAATCAGATGGCTGCCTTCATTTTCTAAACTGCACTTACAAAATGATATCTATATTCAGACTGGTTGCTATGGGCAACAAACAGATTTTAATCTTCTATTGATTGAAAGTTAAACGCAAAAGGAGAACTTAAATGAAATTATGATTTCACTGTCTGATGGTCAGGGATGCTGTGGCATTTAAGTCACTTCTACAGTGGAGGGAGCCATTTTGTGAGGTGAAATCATCCTTTCAGTGGCAAACAGCCTATCATCCATGCAGTGGCAAACAGCACTTCATGAATAAACATTAAGCATCATGAATATTAGACAGGGCCCCATTGATGCCACCGATTATTGGCAACTTGATGGACAGGATGAGCTCACAATATGGATGCATCCGCACTGTGTAAATAGCTAGACATATGGGTGTAACTATGGGGGTGCAGGGGGTGCCATTGCTATGGGACCCAGAGGATTAGGGGGCCTGGACCCAGGTTATAAAGTTGCATACCAATTTCCCAGATTTGTCTGCTCAGCAATTGGGTCTGATCCATTGTTCAGCATGAATTCTATGACATTACATTTTCAGTGACAGGAGTGTGTAGTGAATATAACAATGGTAAGGGGGCACTGTAATGTGGCACAATATGAACTGATGTACTCATTGTAATGTGGAGGGTATTATAATGTTACATAATAAGACCTGCAGCACTTTAATGTGGCACAATATGAACTGGAGGGCACTATAATGTGGAACAATGTGAACTGGAGGGCACTGTAATATGGCTCAATATGAACTGGAGGGCACTGTAATGTGGCACAATATGAACTGGAGGGCACTATAATGTGGCACAATATGAACTGGAGGGCACTGTAATATGGCACAATATGAGCTGGAGGGCACTGTAATGTGGCACAATATGAACTGGAGGGCACTATAATGTGGCACAATATGAACTGGAGGGCACTATAATGTGGCACAATATGAACTGGAGGGCACTATAATGTGGCACAATATGAACTGGAGGGCACTGTAATATGGAACAATATGAACTGGAGGGCACTGTAATGTGGCACAATATGAACTGGAGGGCACTATAATGTGGGACAATATGAACTGGAGGGCACTGTAATGTGGCACAATATGAACTGGAGGGCACTATAATGTGGCACAATATGAACTGGAGGGCACTGTAATGTGGCACAATATGAACTGGAGGGCACAATAATGTGGCACAATATGAACTGGAGGGCACTGTAATGTGGCACAATATGAACTGGAGGGCACTATAATGTGGCACAATATGAACTGGAGGGCACTGTAATGTGGCACAATATGAACTGGAGGGCACTATAATGTGGCACAATATGAACTGGAGGGCACTGTAATGTGGCACAATATGAACTGGAGGGCACTTTAAAGTAGCACAATATGAACTGGAGGGCACTGTAAAGTGGCAGAATATGAACTGTAGGGCACTGTAAAGTAGCACAATATGAACTGGAGGGCACTGAAAATGGCACAATATGAACTGGAGGGCACTGTAAAGTGTCATAATCTGATGTGCTCATTGTAATGTGGAGGGTATTATAATGTTACATGATAAGACCTGCAGCACTTTAATGTGGCACAATAGGAAATAGAGGTACTATAGTGTTGCATAATATGAACTGGGGCACGGTAACATGGCATAAATGTAACTGGAGGGCACTGTAATGTGGCACAGTATGAACGGGGGGCACTGTAATGTAGCATAATATAAATTGGGGACACTGTATGTCATAGGGACAGACTCAATCTGCCATCATATTCTCTGTTTCTATGTAATGTGAATTGGGGATATCGTGTGGCATAATGTGTACTGGCAGCCCTACAATGGGACATAATATAACTAGGGAACTACGATGGTTCATAAATTAATCTAGGGCACTACTATTAGACATAATATTTACTAGGGCACTGCTATGGTTCAGAAAATCTCCTACTTTATATGTCAATCTGCATGATGAATACAATTACAGGCTGAGTCTCCATTATCTGAATGCTCGGGACCGGAAGTATTTTGATATCGTTTTTGTCCGTATTTTAGAATATTTGCATACCATAATGATAGATCTTGAGGACGTGACCTAAGTCTAAAAACAGAATGCATTTATGTTTCATATACACCTTATACACACAGGAAACATTTTATAAAATATTTTTAATATTTTTGTGCATGAAATAAATGTTGTGTACATTGGACCATCAGCAAGTGAATGTCCTATCCCAGTCGAATGAATGAATGAATGAATGAATGAATGAATGAATGAATGAATGAACTATCCCGGTCGCGCTCAAAGAAATGTGGATTTCTGAATATTTTGGATATTGGATTTTCGGATATGGGAGACTGAGCTGTATAAAAATAGAATCAAGGAGACGTAGCCTACCTGCATATCATGTGACAGTTTTACTGTCTCTTGATCATACGACACTTGTATGGAATCCATGCAGGTCTGATGGTCCAATGAGCTGCACTCCCCATTCTGTACTGTCACTTTCATATTGTTCTCCTTGTCATTGAATAGCACATAGGAGCAGTTGCTGATGAGTTTAAAATTAAGTCCATCAAATGTGACAATGTGTCTGTTTGAGCTTCCCGTGCAGGAACCTGGTGAGCAAAACAAATGAGTCACATTGTATCAGCACATGTTACTCTGCCTGTGGTTAGCAGTAGCATATCACCCCCAATGGAACTGTACCGGGAGTGTCGGAATGATGACTAACAGAACGGTAGACCGCCATTACAATGACAAAGCATCTGGCAACCGTGTTTTCTAACCTCATTTTGGTCAGGATGAGAATCATAATGATATTATAACAATGTGTCACTGTATATAATGTCCTTTTTATATATATATATATATATATAATAAGCAAGTAGGGACAATTTGCAATAGGGATGTGAGTTCTGCCTCTGGATGTCTGAGGGAAAGGCATCAACTAACCACAATCAATGTGAGTTCCTCCTTCATCTCTCCAGGGGCGCTTTAAGAGAGGAGGAGGCCTATGTGCAGCCTCCTCCATTCGTGCCCCCTCCTCTCTGCCGGCTGCACTGAGAGTCTTAACGCTAGAGGGCTCAGACTCTACAGCGCATGTGCAGATCTCTGGGGAAATGGTGCGGCGGCCATTTTCCCAGCGAGTTCTCTACTGCGCATGCACAGAACTCCGGGAAAATGGCAGAAGCGCCATTTTCACGATGATTTAACAGCACTCTGACATTGGCGCGGGACTCTGGAGGGGTGAGTATTCAAATAACAGGTGCAGCATGTGTAGTGTGGCCCCCCTGGACTCAGGGGCCCATGTGCACTGCACACACTGCACCCATTATAAAGATGCCAGTGCATCTCTCGCATATTACTGCAATGCTTTGGCTAATTGAATAGAGGGAGCACATTTAGGTTAGCCTTGAAAAATGTAATTCCCACATACAGTTATTGCAGATACAAACAATGTAGCCTAGTGGTTAAGGTTTCATAATAATTTAAGGCTGAGCAGCTGTAGCTCATGTATGGTCCAAACTAGGTAGCTATCGGAAATTACAATTACCACCAAGGTATGCATTTTTACCAAGTCTATTCTATTCTATAATAGATGTTATGAGCAACTTCTCCACTCTATTCACTGCTTGATACATTAACCTCATAGAGGAGCGGTTTCAACCACGATTGTGATGTGGGCCACCACCCAGGAGATGCCACTTGCCCGGCTGCCGGCTACTGCAATCATCACTGTCGTGCTCAGGCAGCGAATGCTCTTCCGCGGTCCGGGCCATGACCTCCGGGCATGCGGCATGACCCATAGGTTACGTATGCCATGTCGTCTTCCCACCCAGTGCTGCTCAGTGTCCGTGCTGCTCCTTGCTGCCTCACAGTGCTCCCACCGCTGAGGAGGTAACTTTTTACTCTGAAGCTGGGGTCAATGCTCTTCGTATATATTTGATTGCTGTGGGGCAGAATTACTATTGAGGACTACATGTTGCATTACTTTCGGGGCACTGTGTGGTGGAATTACTGTAGGGGGGCAGTGTGTTGAATTACTATGGGGGAAGAGTGTGTCATCATTACTATGGGGGTAGTGTGTGGTGGAATTACTGTAGGGGGGCAGTGTGTTGATTTACTATGGGAAAGAGTGTGTCATCATTACTATGGGGGTAGTGTGTGTGGTAGAATTACTGTAGGGGGGCAGTGTGTTGAATTACTATGGGGAAGAGTGTGTCATCATTACTATGGGGGTAGTGTGTGGTAGAATTACTGTAGGGGGGCAGTATGTTGAATTACTATGGGGAAGAGTGTGTCATCATTACTATGGGGGTAGTGTGTGGTAGAATTACTGTAGGGGGGCAGTGTGTTGAATTACTATGGGGGACAGAGTGTGTCATCATTACTATGGGGGTAGTGTGTGGTAGAATTACCGTAGGGGGGCAGTGTGTTGAATTACTATGGGGGACAGAGTGTGCCATTACTAAGGGGGCAGTGTGTGTTGAAATTACTGAGTGGGGAGGGGGGCGTCTTGAATTAGTATAGTTGATAGAGTGTGCCATTACTAAGGGGGCAGTGGGTGGTGGAATTACACGGGGGGGAGGGGGTGGGATGTGTGGAATTACTATAGTGCAGTATGTAGTGGATTTACTAGGGGGTGGCAATGTGTGACAGAACTATGGGGGCAGTGTGTGGTGGAATTAATGTGGGGGGGGGGGAAACAATGTGCGGAATTACTATGAGGGACAGTGTGTGGTGTAATCATTGCGGGGGAGCAGTGTGTAGAATTGTGTTTAATTACTGCAGGGGCCAGTGCATTTGTTTAATTACTGTGGGGGCCAATTTGTGTGTTTTCTTACCATGGGGTACGGATGGTGTGCCATTGCAATTTTAAAATCTTGTACAGTGTGCGGCAAATTAAAAAGGGTTGAAAATCACTGCCATAGAGTTATAAAGAGTTAGAATGGCGACTCAGAATCAGTGCTGTGATAGGGCTGTTTTCTGCCCTATGCTGGCCACGCCCCAGCCACTCCCCCTGACCAATAGCATTATTAAGGAGTCGGGGTCATCGCAGATGGGACTTGTGACATCATAGAGTGGGTGGGGCCACCGGTGTAGGGAACTGCAGCATTGACCAGAGAGTCCTCAGGACACTCTGGGTGGCTGCAGAAAATGCAGAATGCTTACCTGGAGCGTCTGATACACGCTCCAGACAGCTTTGCAGCAGAGATCCTGGCTTCTTTCCAGATACAGGGACTGTGATGCATCACTTGCACACCCCTACTTACGGCGATGGTTGGAATTATATCTAGCATACAAAATAACAGTAATTGTACTGTGCAGATGATGAATAATAGGGACATTACAAGGAACAAAAATTTCCAGAAACACTTCGCTAAAACCTGTGATTCCCCCTATAAAATAAGAATTTACTTACCGATAATTCTATTTCTCGTAGTCCGTAGTGGATGCTGGGGACTCCGTCAGGACCATGGGGATAGCGGGCTCCGCAGGAGACAGGGCACATCTAAAAAGCTTTTTAGGTCACATGGTGTGTACTGGCTCCTCCCCCTATGACCCTCCTCCAAGCCTCAGTTAGGTACTGTGCCCGGACGAGCGTACACAATAAGGAAGGATTTTGAATCCCGGGTAAGACTCATACCAGCCACACCAATCACACCGTACAACTTGTGATCTGAACCCAGTTAACAGTATGATAACAAAACGAAGTAGCCTCCGAAAAGATGGCTCACAACAATAGTAATAACCCGATTTTTGTAACAATAACTATGTACAAGCATTGCAGACAATCCGCACTTGGGATGGGCGCCCAGCATCCACTACGGACTACGAGAAATAGAATTATCGGTAAGTAAATTCTTATTTTCTCTAACGTCCTAGTGGATGCTGGGGACTCCGTCAGGACCATGGGGATTATACCAAAGCTCCCAAACGGGCGGGAGAGTGCGGATGACTCTGCAGCACCGAATGAGAGAACTCCAGGTCCTCCTTTGCCAGGGTATCAAATTTGTAGAATTTTACAAACGTGTTCTCCCCTGACCACGTAGCTGCTCGGCAAAGTTGTAATGCCGAGACTCCTCGGGCAGCCGCCCAGGATGAGCCCACCTTCCTTGTGGAATGGGCATCTACATATTTCGTCTGTGGCAGGCCTGCCACAGAATGTGCAAGCTGAATTGTACTACAAATCCAGCGTGCAATAGACTGCTTAGAAGCATGAGCACCCAGCTTGTTGGGTGTATACAGTATAAACAGCAAGTCAGACTTTCTGACTCCAGCCGTCCTAACTATATATATATATATATATTTTTAGGGCCCTGACCACGTCTAGTAACTTGGAGTCCTCCAAGTCCCTAGTAGCCGCAGGCACCACAAGAGGTTGTTTCAGGTGAAAACGCTGACACCCCTTCATGAAGAAACTGGAGACGAGTCCCAGTTCTGTCCTGTTCAAATGGAAAATTTTAATATGGGCTTTTGTAAGACAAAGCCGCCCATTCTGACAATCGCCTGGCCGAGGCCAGGGCTAACAACATGGTCACTTCCCATGTGAGATATTTGTCAACAGCATGGTCACTTTCCATGTGAGATATTTCAAATCCACAGATTTGAGCGGTTCAAACCAATATGATTTTAAGAAATCCCAACACTATGTTGAGATCTCACGGTGCCCCTAGGGGCACAAAAAAGCTGTATATGCAATACATCCTTTACAATCTGGACTTCAGGAACAGAAGTCAATTCTTTCTGGAAGAAAATCTACAGGGCCGAAATTTAAATGTTAATGAACCCCAATTTGAGGTCCAAAACACTCCTGTTTTCAGGAAGTGTAGAAATCGACCTAGTTGAATTTCCGTCGTGGAGCCTTCCTGGCCTCACCCACGCAACATATTTTCACCACATGTGGTGATGACGTTGTGCGGTCACCTCCTTCCTGGCTTTGACCAGGGTAGGTATGACCTCTTATGGAATGCCTTTTCCCCTCAGGATCCGGCATTCAACCGCCATGCCGTCAAACGCAGCCGCGGTAAGTCTTGGAATAGACATGGTACTTGCTGAATCAAGTCCCTTCTTAGCTCCCCAGGCCCTTAGTCCTCTGTGAGCATTTCTTGAAGTTCCGGGTACCAAGTCCCTCTTGGCCAATCCGGAGCCACTAGTATAGTTCATACTCCTCTATGTCTTATAATTCTCAATACCCTGGTTATGAGAAACAGAGGAGGGAACACATACACAGACTGGTACACCCACGGTGTTACCAGAACATCCACAGCTATCGCCTGAAGGTCTCATGACCTGGCGGAATACCTGTCCCATTTTTGTTCGGGCGGGACGCCATCATGTCCACCTTTGGTCTTTGCCAACGGTCCACAATCATGTTGAAAAACTTCCCTATGAAGTTTCCACTCTCCCGGGTGGAGGTCATGCCTGCTGAGGAAGTCTGCTTCCCAGTCGTCCACTCCCGGAAAGAACACTGCTGACAGTGCTATCACATGATTTTCCGCCTAGCGAAAAATCCTTGCAGTTTTCACTGCCCTCCTGCTTCTTGTGCCGCCCTTCTGTTTACGTGGGCGACTGCCGTGATGTTATCCCACTGGATCAATACCGGCTGACCTTGAAGCAGAGGTCTAGCTAAGTTTAGAGCATTATAAATTTGCTCTAAGCTTATTTATGCGGAGAGAATTCTCCAGACTTAATCACACTTCCCTGGAAATTTTTTCCCTGTGTGACTGTTCCCCAGCCTCTCAGGCTGGCCTCCGTGGTCACCGGCATCCAATCCTGAATGCCGAATCTGCGGCCCTCTAGAAGATGAGCACTCTGTAATCACCACAGGAGAGACACCCTTTTCCTTGGATATAGGGTTATCCGCTGATGCATCTGAGGATGCGATCCGGACCATTTGTCCAGCAGATCCCACTGAAGAGTTCTTGCGGGAAATCTGCCGAATGGAATTGCTTCGTAATAAGCCACCATTTTTACCAGGACTCTTGTGCAATGATGCACTGACACTTTTCCTGGTTTTAGGAGGATCCCGATTAGCTCGGATAACTCCCTGGTTTTCTCCACTGGGAGAAACACGTTTTTCTGGACTGTGTCCAGAATCTTCCCTAGGAACAGTAGACGTGTCGTCGGAAAAAGCTGCGATTTTGGAATATTTAGAATCCACTCGTGCTGTCGTAGAACTACTTAAGATAGTGCTACTCCGACCTCCAACTGTTCTCTGGACCTTGCCCTTATCAGGAAAGCGTCCATGTTTCTTTTAAGAAAAATCATCATTCCGGCCATTACCTTGGTAAAGACCCGGGGCGCCGTGGACCATCCAAACGGCAGCGTCTGAACTGATAGTGACAGTTCTGTACCAGGAACCTGAAGTACCCTTGGTGAGAAGGGCAAATTTGGACCTGTAGGTAAACGTCCCTGATATCCAGTGACATCATATCGTCCCCTTCTTCCTGGTTCGCTATCACTGCTACGAGTGACTCCATCTTGATTTGAACGCTTGTATGTAAGTGTTCAAATATTTCAGATCTCACCGAGCCGGTTGGCTTCAGTACCACAATATAGTGTGGAATACTACCCCCTTCCTTGTTGTAAGAAGGGTACTTTGATTATCACCTGCTGGGAATACAGCCTGTGAATTGTGTGAGGGGGAGACGTCTCGAATTTCCAATGTACACCTGGGATATTACATGTAGGATCCCGGAGTTCCCTTGCGAGTGTTGCTGAAACTCTTGAGATGACCCCCTACCGCACCTGAGTCCGCTTGTACGGCCCCAGCGTTATGCTGCGGACTTGGCAGAAGCCGTGAGGAGCTTCTGTTCCTGGGAATGAGCTGCTTGCTGCAGTCTTCTTCCCTTTCCTCTCCCCCTGGGCAGATATGACTGGCCTTCGCCCGCCTGCCCGTATGGGGACGAAAGGACTGAGACTGAAAAGACTGTGTCCTTTTCTGCCAATATGTGACTCGGGGTAACAAAAGGTGGATTTTTCAGCTGTTGCCATGGCCACCAGGTCCAATGGACCGCCCCTTTATACGGCAATACTTCCATATGCCGTCTGGAATCTGCCTCACCTGACCACTGTCGTGTCTTCGTCTGGCAGATATGTACATCACATTTACTCTTGATGCCAGAATGCAAATATGCCTCTGCGCATCACACATATATAGAAATGCATCCTTAAAATGCTCTATAGACAATAAAATCCTGTCCCTGTCAAGGGTATCAAAATTTTCAGTCAGGAAATCCGACCAAGCCCCCTCAGCGCTGCACATCCAGGCTGAGGCGATTGCTGGTCGTAGTATAACACCAGTATGTGTGTATATACTGTTATGATATTTTCCAGCTTCCTATCAGCTGGCTCCTTGAGGGCGGCCGTATCTGGAAACGGTAACGCCATGTTTTTTATAAGCGTGTGAGCGCCTTGTCCACCCTAAGGTGTGTTTTCCAACTCGCCCTTACTACTGGCGGGAAAAAGGGTATACCGCCCATAACTTTCTGTCGGAGGAACCCCACGTATCATCACACACTTCATTTAATTTATCTGATTTAGGCAAAACTACAAGTAGTTTTTTCCCACCCTACAAAATACCCTTATTTGTGGTACTTGTGGTATCAGAAATACGTAACACCTCCTTCATTGCCCTTAACATGTAACTTGTGGCCCTAAAGGAAAAATACGTTTGTTTCTTCACCGTCGACACTGGGGTCAGTGTCCGTGTCAGTGTCTGTCGACCGACTGAGGTAAATGGGCGTTTTTACAAGCCCCTGACGGTGTCTGAGACGCCTGGACCGATACTAATTTGTCCGCCGGCTGTCTCATGTCGTCAACCGGCTTGCAGCGTGTTGACATTATCACGTAATTCCATAAGTAAGCCATCCATTCTGGTGTCGACTCCCTAGAGAGTGACATCACCATTACAGGCAATTTTCTCCGTCTCCTCACCAACATTTTCCTCATACATGTCGACACACACGTACCGACCTACAGCACACACATACAGGGAATGCTCTGATAGAGGACAGGACCCACTAGCCCTTTGGGGAGACAGAGGGAGAGTTTGCCAGCACACACCAAAAGCGCCATAATGTATATAACAACCCTAGAAGGTGTTGTTTCTATATATGGGCTCTTAATATATAATTATATCGCCAATTTATGCCCCCCTTCTCTTTAACCCTGTTTCTGTAGTGCAGGGGAGAGTGGGAGCCTTCCTCACCAGCGGAGCTGGTCAGGAAAATGGCGCTGAGTGCTGAGGAGAATAAGCTCCGCCCCTTTCACGGCGGGCTTTTCTCCCGGTTATTAGGAAAACTGGCCTGGGTTAAATACATACATATAGCCTTAATGGCTATATGTGATGTATTTATTTGCCAAATAGGTATTTATATTGCTGCCCAGGGCGCCCCCAGCAGCGCCCTGCACCCTCCGTGACCGTGTCAGTGAGCCGTGTAGCAACAATGGCGCACAGCTGCAGTGCTGTGCGCTACCTCTCTGAAGACTGTGAAGTCTTCTGCCGCCTGTTTCCGGACCTCCGTTCCGCCGTCTTTCTTCAGCGTCTGTAAGGGGGATCGGCGGCGCGGCTCCGGGACGAACCCCAGGCTGACCTGTGTTCCGACTCCCTCTGGAGCTCAGTGTCCAGTAGCCTAAAACTTCAATCCTCCTGCACGCAGGTGAGTTGCAAGTCTCTCCCCTAAGTCCCTCGTTGCAGTGATCCTGTCGCCAGCAGGAATCACTGATTAGAAACCTAAAAAAAAACTTTACTAAACAGCTCCTTAAGAGAGCCATCCAGTTTGCACCCTTCTCGGACGGGCACAAAAACCTAACTGAGGCTTGGAGGAGGGTCATAGGGGGAGGAGCCAGTACACACCATGTGACCTAAAAAGCTTTTTAGATGTGCCCTGTCTCCTGCGGAGCCCGCTATCCCCATGGTCCTGACGGAGTCCCCAGCATCCACTAGGACGTTAGAGAAATAAGTGTAATTTGTCACCTATGCAGTTCGCATAGAGAGCACATTTTTTTATTGCATACTCCATAATACGATTTTGGGTTACACTTCCTTTAGCAATTAATAAATGACATCTATTGTCCTTTTATATGACTTCTGTAATGCAAATGTATAGGCAAACTCAACTTAATAAAGAGGCAATTTAAGTAGAAATGTGCGGCCTTGCTGACACGACGTACAGTGTTATGATTGCAGCGGAGCACAATCAATGGAGAGGATCTTACAGTACAATGCCTGATTCACTGACATCACTGGTGGAAAGAACGATATTATCATCACTGTACAGTATTGTACATGGTGCCAAGAAGTTTGAATAACGCTTTGTCTAAAGAACGCTTGGGCTATGTCACAGTACGAGTGGCTTTGTGCTCGCTGGTGTCATTCATAAAGTAAAATGTATAAAAGACTGAATGAGTGGAACCATAAGAATTGTAATATGTGTTCAGCATCATATTATTATGAATCTTACAGATGTGTGCCCATACACCTGGCCTCAATACGCCATATAGGGCATGACTCCCGGTATGCCTGAGCCGCTCCGAGAGGTGTAGACTTTTTCTTTACATTTAGCAGCTTATTTGTATTACAGACACAGAAAAATAGGATTTTAATACCTACCGGTAAATCCTTTTCTCGTAGTCCATAAGGGATATTGGGGAATCTAGTAAAATGGGGTATAGACGGGGTCCAAAGGAGCCAGTGCACTTTAAATTTCTTCAACTCGGTGTGCTGGCTCCTCCCCTCTATGCCCCCTCCCACAGGCAGTTATAGGTAAAAACGTGCCCGGAGAAAGGACATATAGTGTTCACGCTAGGCTTTCATCAGGGCGCCGGACTGTGCGGGGCACAAGCGTGTGCGGCGAAAAGGGGGCATGGCCACGCAAAATAGGGGGCGTGATCATTTAACGTAATAAAAATGGGCGGTTCAGCCCACAGACGATAAAACAGGGGGCGTGGGCGGCCGTCGGCGTCACTGTTGGGTGTGCGCCCAGCACCTACGGAGGTGCTGGGCTTCCCCCAAGCTCTCTCTCACAGCATGAATGGATGCCACGCGCATGCGCACGGAATCTTTACGCGCTGGGAGGGCAGGAAGCGGGCGGCTGTTCTAGCAGGGCGCCGCAGAAAGGGCAGGGTGGATTTTGCCCTTAAAAAATCGTGGCGCCCTGCTAAAACAGCCTAGCGTGAACACTAGATATATATGAGAGAAGGAAAATGATAAGAAAGGGTGGTGAGATTTCCACACCAGCACACCACAAACATGTAACAACCAGCAACAGCTGGTAACAACAACAGCAACAGCTGAACAGGTAACCACATAACAAGAACCTGCAGAAAAGTCAACGCACTGAGGCGGGCGCCCAATATCCCTTATGGACTATGAGAAAAGTATTTACCGATATGTATTAAAATCCATTCTCATACGTCCTAGAGGATGCTGGGGATGCTTCAAGAACCAAGGGGGGTATAGACAGGATCCGCAAGAGACATGGGCACTTTAAGACTTTAAAAGGGGTGTGAACTGGCTCCTCCCTCTATGCCCCTCCTCCAGACTCCAGTTAGATTCTGTGTCCAGTGAGACTGGATGCACACTGAGGAGCTCTCCTGAGTTTCTCTGAAAAAGACTTTATGTTAGGTTTTTTATTTTCAGGGAGACCTGCTGGCAACAGGCTCCCTGCTTCGTGGGACTGAGGGGAGAGAAGCAGACCTACTTCTGTGAGTTTCAAGGCTCTGCTTCTTAGGCTACTGGACACCATTAGCTCCAGAGGGTCCGATCGCTAGGTACGCCTAGATGCTCGTTCCCTGAGCCGCGCCGTCACCCCCCTTGCAGAGCCAGAAGAAAGAAGCCGGGTGAGTAGAAGAAGATCAGAAGACTTCAGTGACGGCTTTGAGGTACCGCGCAGCATGGCCATGCTCCCACACACACAAGCGGCACTACAGGGTGCAGGGCGCAGGGGGGGCGCCCTGGGCAGCATAAACCTCATTATATAGACTGGCAAAAGAGGCTTATAGTGCCTGGGCACTAAAACCAGCCCCCCGCCAGTATAAATATTTGAAAAATAGTGGGGCTGAAGCGCGCCATTAAGGGGGGCGGGGCTTAGCCCTCACAGCTCTAATCAGCGCCATTTTCTCTTCACAGAGCTGTGGAGACGCTTGTCCTGACCTCCTACACTGCTGTGCAAGTAACAGGGTGCAAAACGGGGGGAAGGGGCACAGTCATTTGGTGCTGTTTTATAAGTAGAAAAGCGCTAACAGGTCTGAGGCATTATTTTAATTGTTTCAGTACCGGGATAGGCGCTGGGTTGTGAGCTGGCAAAACTCTCTCTGTGTTTTCTCTAACAGGCTTTGTTGTGGGTCTTTCCCCTACAGCCCCAGTGTAGTTGTGGGTGTCGGTACGCGTGTGTCGACATGTCTGAGGCTGAGTGCTCTTCCCAGGAGGAGGCTGTAGTGGGGACAGAAAAGACTGTGGGAGTGACCGTGTTGGCACCGCCGACGGTTGATTGGGTAAATGTTTTGAGTGTTTTGAATGCAAATGTGGCTCGGTTGAATAAGAGATTGGATAAATCTGAGTCTCAGAACCAGACATGGAGAAAATCCATGGAGGATGCATTATCACGAGTTCAGACCCCCTCGGGGTCACAGAAGCGTTCATTTACCCAGATAGCGGATAAAGATACCGACACGGACTCTGATTCCAGTGTCGACTATAGTGATGCCAGATTGAATCCTAAACTGGCTAAGAGCATTCAGTACATGATTGTGGCGATAAAAGACGTGTTACATATCACGGAGGACTGTGCTGTCCCTGATACTAAGGTCTGTATGTATAAAGGAAAGAAATCTGAGGTGACGTTTCCTCCCTCTCATGAACTGAACGCTCTTTTTGAAAAAGCTTGGGAAAATCCTGACAAGAAGTTACAGGTTCCCAAGAGAATTCCGGTGGCATATCCGTTCCCCTCTGGGTACAGGGAAATGTGGGAGTCAACCCCCACGGTGGACAAGGCTCTATCGCATCTGTCCAAAAAGGTGGTGCTTCCGTCTCCTGATACGGCAGCCCTAAAGGATCCTGCGGATCGTAAGCAGGAAAATACACTAAAATCCATTTATGTCACTACAGGTACGCTGCTTCGGCCTGCCGTTGCATCGGCATGGGCGAGTAGCGCTATTGAAAAGTGGGCAAATAACTTGTCATCTGATATAGATACCCTGGACAAGGATAGCGTTCTTTTGACACTGGGTCATATCAGGGACGCTGCAGCCTATCTAAAGGAAGCTGCGAGGGATATTGGCCTTTTGGGATCAAGGGCCAATGCCATGGCAGTCTCAGCTAGGAGGGCATTGTGGATTCATCAATGGAATGCTGATGCTGACTCTAAGAAGGCTAAGGAGTCTCTGCCGTATAAAGGTGGTGTCTTGTTTGGTGGCGGCCTCGCTGACCTGGTATCTACGGCTACTGCGGGTAAGTCATCATTTCTACCTTATGTCTCTGCACAACAAAAGAAAATGCCCCACTATCAGATGCAGTCCTTTCGGCCCAATAACTACAAAAAAGGACGAGGGTCTTCCTTCCTTGCTACGAGAGGAAGAGGAAGGGGAAAAAGGTCACAGGCTGTGGCAAGTTCCCAAGAGCAGAAGTCCTCCCCGGCTTCTACCAAATCCACTGCATGACGCTGGAGCTCCTCTGCGGGAGTCCACACCGGTGGGGGCACGTCTCCAACTCTTCAGTCAGGTCTGGGTTCGCTCGGCCCTGGATCCTTGGGTATTAGAAATAGTAGCCCAAGGGTACAAATTAGAGTTTCAAGACGTGCCCCCTCACCAATTTTTCAAATCGGCCTTGCCAGCTTCTCTTCCAGAAAGGGAGGTAGTATGCCCTGCAATACTAAAGCTGTGTCAAAATCAAGTCATTGTCACAGTATCCCCGTCACAACAGGGAGAAGGCTTTTATTCGAGCCTGTTCGTGGTCCCAAAGCCGGATGGCTCAGTCAGACCGATTCTGAACCTAAAATCCCTAAATTTCTATCTAAAAAAAAATTCTAATTCAAGATGGAATCTCTCCGAGCAGTGATCTCCAGTCTGGAGGAGGGGGATTTTATGGTGTCAGTTGACATAAAGGATGCCTACTTGCACGTCCCCATATATCCTCCACATCAGGCTTATCTGAGGTTTGCTGTTCAGGATTGTCATTACCAGTTTCAGACGTTGCCGTTTGGTCTGTCCACGGCTCCGAGGATTTTCATCAAGGTTATGGCGGAAATGATGGTTCTCCTGCGCAAGCAGGGAATCACAATTATCCCATACTTGGACGATCTTCTGATAAAGGCGAGATCCAAGGAGCAATTACTGAAAAATGTTACGCTCTCCCTGACAATTCTGCAACAACATGGTTGGCTCCTAAACTTGCCAAAATCGCAGTGGGTTACGACAACACGGCTGTCATTCTTAGGTATGATCCTGGATACAGAATTACAGAGAGTTTTTCTTCCGGTGGAAAAGGCTCTGGAAATACAGAACATGGTAAAACAGATTCTGAAACCGGCAAGAGTGTCGATTTTTCAATGCACTCGGTTGCTGGGGAAGATGGTGGCGGCCTACGAGGCCATTCAGTTTAGCAGGTTCCATGTCAGGGTATTTCAGTGGGACCTGATGGACAAGTGGTCCCGGTCTCACCTGTACATGCACCGGAAAATAATCCTGTCTTCCAGGACCAGAATCTCTCTCCTGTGGTGGCTGCACAGTTCTCACCTCCTATAGGGTCGCAGGTTTGGGATTCAGGATTGGATTCTGGTGACCACAGATGCAAGTCTCCGAGGCTGGGGAGCAAAAATTTCCAGGGAAGATGGTCAAGCCAGGAAGCTTGTCTGCACATAAACGTTCTGGAATTAAGGGCCATTTACAACGGCCTTCTGCAAGCGGAACATCTTCTTCGCGGTCTGCCCGTCTTGATTCAGTCAGACAACATAACAGCAGTGGCGTACATAAACCGCCAGGGTGGACCATAGAGCAGAGTGGTGATGGCGGAGGCCACAAAAGTTCTTCGCTGGGCGGAGAAACATGCAAGCGCTCTGCCGGCAGTCTTCATTCCAGGAGTGGACAACTGGGAAGCAGACTTCCTCAGCAGACACGATCTCCATCCAGGAGAGTGGAGTCTTCATCAAGAGGTCTTTGCAGAAGTGACAAGTCATTGGGGAATTCCTCAACTAGACATGATGGCGTCTTGCCTCAACAAGAAACTTCAGAGATATTGTTCCAGGTCGAGGGACCCTCAAGCAGTAGCGGTGGACGCCCTGGTGACACCGTGGGTGTTTCAGTCGATCTATGTGTTCCCTACACTTCCACTCATCCCAAAGGTGATAAAGATCATAGGAAGAACAAGGGTTCAGGCGATACTCATTGTTCCAGATTGGCCAAGGAGGGCCTGGTATCCCGATCTTCAAGAATTACTCATAGAAGATACCTGGCCTCTTCCTCTACGAGAGGACCTGTTACAGCAAGGACCGCGCGTGTATCAAGACTTACAGCGGCTGCGTTTGACGGCATGGCGGTTGAACGCCAAATCCTAGCCCGAAAGGGTATTCCCAGTGAAGTCATTCCCACACTACTTCAGGCTAGAAAAGCAGTTACGGCAAAGCATTACCACCGTATTTGGAGGAAATTTGTGTCTTGGTGTGAATCCAAGAAGGCTCCTATGGAAGAATTTCAGCTGGGGCGTTTGCTCCATTTTTTGCAAGCAGGTGTGGACGCGGGCCTAAAGTTAGGCTCCATTAAAGTACAAATTTCGGCCTTATCAATTTTCTTTCAGAAAGAATTGGCCTCCCTTCCAGTAGTTCAGACCTTCGTGAAAGGCGTGCTGCACATCCAACCTCCCTTTGTGCCCCCAGTGGCACCGTGGGATCGTAATGTGGTGTTGCAGTTCCTGCAATCTCATTGGTTTGAACCTTTACGTAAGGTTGAGTTGAAATTCCTTACTTGGAAAGTGGTCATGCTGTTGGACTTGGCATCCGCAAGGCGGGTGTCTGAATTGGCGGCTTTGTCTCACAAAAGCCCCTATTTAATCTTCCATGCAGATAGAGCGGAGTTGAGAACTCGTCAGCAATTTCTGCCAAAAGTGGTTTCATCGTTTCACGTAAACCAGCCTATTGTGGTGCCAGTGGCTACTGATAACTTGGCGGAATCGAAGTCTCTCGATGTGGTCAGAGCTTTGAAAATCTATGTCGCCAGAATGGCTCAGATTAGGAAAACAGAGGCTCTGTTTGTCCTGTGGGCTGCCAACAAGATTGGGGCTCCTGCTTCCATGCAGACTATTGCACGCTGGATCTGTAATACGATTCAGCAGGCTCATTCTACGGCGGGATTGCCGTTACCGAAATCGGTGAAGGCCCATTCTACCAGAAAGGTGGGCTCATCCTGGGCGGCTGCCCGAGGGGTCTCGGCATTACAGCTTTGCCAAGCTGCTACTTGGTCGGGATCAAACACCTTTGCGAAGTTTTACAAGTTTGATACCCTGGCTGAGGAGGACCTCTTGTTTGGTCAATTGGTGCTGCAGAGTCATCCGCACTCTCCCGCCCGTTCTAGAGCTTTGGTATAAACCCCATGGTTCTTGAAGCATCCCCAGCATCCTTTAGGACGTATGAGAAAATAGGATTTTAATACCTACTGGTAAATCCTTTTCTCTTAGTCCGTGCGGGCTGTATCTGCAGTTATTGGTTATGGTTACACACATGTTGTGTTGAGTTCAGTCAGTCTGTGGCTGATGTTATTCATGCCGTTACATGCGTTGTTGTTGAATGTCATGTTGTACGGCGTGGTTGAGGTGTGAGCTGGTATGTATCTCACCTTAGTTTAAAAATTAAATAAATCCTTTTCCTCGAAATGTCCGTCTCCCTGGGCACAGTTCCTATAACTGGAGTCTGGAGGAGGGGCATAGAGGGAGGAGCCAGTTCACACCCCTTTTAAAGTCTTAAAGTGCCCATGTCTCCTGTGGATCCCGTCTATACCCCCCATGGTTCTTGAAGCATCCCCAGCATCCTCTATGGTCTAAGAGAAAAGGATTTACCGGTAGGTATTAAAATCCTATTATTTTCTAGAGCATCCATAAGGGATATTGGGGAATCTACCCGCCAGAACTTCATGTTTTTTTTCACGGGTCCGAGCGACTCGGATCTTCCCGCCTTGCTCGGTTAACCCGAGCGCGCCCGAACGTCATCATGACGCTGTCGGATTCTCGCGAGGCTCGGATTCTATCGCGAGACTCGGATTCTATATAAGGAGCCGCGCGTCGCCGCCATTTTCACACGTGCATTGAGATTGATAGGGAGAGGACGTGGCTGGCGTCCTCTCCGTTTAGAATAGATTAGAGAGACACTTGATTTACTAATTTTGGGGAGCATTAGGAGTACTCAGTACAGTGCAGAGTTTTGCTGATAGTGACCACCAGTTTTATTTATAATCCGTTCTCTGCCTGAAAAAAGCGATACACAGCACACAGTGACTCAGTCACATACCATATCTGTGTGCACTGCTCAGGCTCAGGCCAGTGTGCTGCATCATCTATTATCTATATATAATATTATATATATCTGTCTGACTGCTCAGCTCACACAGCTTATAATTGTGGGGGAGACTGGGGAGCACTACTGCAGTGCCAGTTATAGGTTATAGCAGGAGCCAGGAGTACATAATATATTATATAGTGAGTGACCACCAGACACACAGTGCAGTTTATTTAATATATCCGTTCTCTGCCTGAAAAAAGCGATACACACAGTGACTCAGTCAGTCACATACCATATCTGTGTGCACTGCTCAGGCTCAGGCCAGTGTGCTGCATCATCTATATATATATTATATATCTGTCTGACTGCTCAGCTCACACAGCTTATAATTGTGGGGGAGACTGGGGAGCACTACTGCAGTGCCAGTTATAGGTTATAGCAGGAGCCAGGAGTACATAATATTATAGTAAAATTAAACAGTGCACACTTTTGCTGCAGGAGTGCCACTGCCAGTGTGACTAGTGACCAGTGACCTGACCACCAGTATATATAATATTAGTAGTATACTATCTCTTTATCAACCAGTCTATATTAGCAGCAGACACAGTACAGTGCGGTAGTTCACGGCTGTGGCTACCTCTGTGTCGGCACTCGGCAGCCCGTCCATAATTGTATATACCACCTAACCGTGGTTTTTTTTTCTTTCTTTATACATACATACTAGTTACGAGTATACTATCTCTTTATCAACCAGTCTATATTAGCAGCAGACACAGTACAGTGCGGTAGTTCACGGCTGTGGCTACCTCTGTGTCGGCACTCGGCAGCCCGTCCATAATTGTATATACCACCTAACCGTGGTTTTTTTTCTTTCTTTATACATACATACTAGTTACGAGTATACTATCTCTTTATCAACCAGTCTATATATTAGCAGCAGACACAGTACAGTGCGGTAGTTCACGGCTGTGGCTACCTCTGTGTCGGCACTCGGCAGCCCGTCCATAATTGTATATACCACCTAACCGTGGTTTTTTTTTCTTTCTTTATACATACATACTAGTTACGAGTATACTATCTCTTTATCAACCAGTCTATATATTAGCAGCAGACACAGTACAGTGCGGTAGTTCACGGCTGTGGCTACCTCTGTGTCGGCACTCGGCAGCCCGTCCATAATTGTATATACCACCTAACCGTGTTTTTTTTTTCTTTCTTTATACATACATACTAGTTACGAGTATACTATCTCTTTATCAACCAGTCTATATATTAGCAGCAGACACAGTACAGTGCGGTAGTTCACGGCTGTGGCTACCTCTGTGTCGGCACTCGGCAGCCCGTCCATAATTGTATATACCACCTAACCGTGGTTTTTTTTTCTTTCTTTATACATACATACTAGTTACGAGTATACTATCTCTTTATCAACCAGTCTATATTAGCAGCAGACACAGTACAGTGCGGTAGTTCACGGCTGTGGCTACCTCTGTGTCGGCACTCGGCAGCCCGTCCATAATTGTATATACCACCTAACCGTGGTTTTTTTTTCTTTCTTTATACATACATACTAGTTACGAGTATACTATCTCTTTATCAACCAGTCTATATATTAGCAGCAGACACAGTACAGTGCGGTAGTTCACGGCTGTGGCTACCTCTGTGTCGGCACTCGGCAGCCCGTCCATAATTGTATATACCACCTAACCGTGGTTTTTTTTTCTTTCTTTATACATACATACTAGTTACGAGTATACTATCTCTTTATCAACCAGTCTATATTAGCAGCAGACACAGTACAGTGCGGTAGTTCACGGCTGTGGCTACCTCTGTGTCGGCACTCGGCAGCCCGTCCATAATTGTATATACCACCTAACCGTGGTTTTTTTTTCTTTCTTTATACATACATACTAGTTACGAGTATACTATCTCTTTATCAACCAGTCTATATTAGCAGCAGACACAGTACAGTGCGGTAGTTCACGGCTGTGGCTACCTCTGTGTCGGCACTCGGCAGCCCGTCCATAATTGTATACTAGTATCCAATCCATCCATCTCCATTGTTTACCTGAGGTGCCTTTTAGTTGTGCCTATTAAAATATGGAGAACAAAAATGTTGAGGTTCCAAAATTAGGGAAAGATCAAGATCCACTTCCACCTCGTGCTGAAGCTGCTGCCACTAGTCATGGCCGAGACGATGAAATGCCAGCAACGTCGTCTGCCAAGGCCGATGCCCAATGTCATAGTACAGAGCATGTCAAATCCAAAACACCAAATATCAGTAAAAAAAGGACTCCAAAACCTAAAATAAAATTGTCGGAGGAGAAGCGTAAACTTGCCAATATGCCATTTACCACACGGAGTGGCAAGGAACGGCTGAGGCCCTGGCCTATGTTCATGGCTAGTGGTTCAGCTTCACATGAGGATGGAAGCACTCAGCCTCTCGCTAGAAAAATGAAAAGACTCAAGCTGGCAAAAGCAGCACAGCAAAGAACTGTGCATTCTTCGAAATCCCAAATCCACAAGGAGAGTCCAATTGTGTCGGTTGCGATGCCTGACCTTCCCAACACTGGACGTGAAGAGCATGCGCCTTCCACCATTTGCACGCCCCCTGCAAGTGCTGGAAGGAGCACCCGCAGTCCAGTTCCTGATAGTCAGATTGAAGATGTCAGTGTTGAAGTACACCAGGATGAGGAGGATATGGGTGTTGCTGGCGCTGGGGAGGAAATTGACCAGGAGGATTCTGATGGTGAGGTGGTTTGTTTAAGTCAGGCACCCGGGGAGACACCTGTTGTCCGTGGGAGGAATATGGCCGTTGACATGCCAGGTGAAAATACCAAAAAAATCAGCTCTTCGGTGTGGAGGTATTTCACCAGAAATGCGGACAACAGGTGTCAAGCCGTGTGTTCCCTTTGTCAAGCTGTAATAAGTAGGGGTAAGGACGTTAACCACCTCGGAACATCCTCCCTTATACGTCACCTGCAGCGCATTCATAATAAGTCAGTGACAAGTTCAAAAACTTTGGGTGACAGCGGAAGCAGTCCACTGACCAGTAAATCCCTTCCTCTTGTAACCAAGCTCACGCAAACCACCCCACCAACTCCCTCAGTGTCAATTTCCTCCTTCCCCAGGAATGCCAATAGTCCTGCAGGCCATGTCACTGGCAATTCTGACGAGTCCTCTCCTGCCTGGGATTCCTCCGATGCATCCTTGCGTGTAACGCCTACTGCTGCTGGCGCTGCTGTTGTTGCCGCTGGGAGTCGATGGTCATCCCAGAGGGGAAGTCGTAAGCCCACTTGTACTACTTCCAGTAAGCAATTGACTGTTCAACAGTCCTTTGCGAGGAAGATTAAATATCACAGCAGTCATCCTACTGCAAAGCGGATAACTGAGTCCTTGACAACTATGTTGGTGTTAGACGTGCGTCCGGTATCCGCCGTTAGTTCACAGGGAACTAGACAATTTATTGAGGCAGTGTGCCCCCGTTACCAAATACCATCTAGGTTCCACTTCTCTAGGCAGGCGATACCGAGAATGTACACGGACGTCAGAAAAAGACTCACCAGTGTCCTAAAAAATGCAGTTGTACCCAATGTCCACTTAACCACGGACATGTGGACAAGTGGAGCAGGGCAGGGTCAGGACTATATGACTGTGACAGCCCACTGGGTAGATGTATGGACTCCCGTCGCAAGAACAGCAGCGGCGGCACCAGTAGCAGCATCTCGCAAACGCCAACTCTTTCCTAGGCAGGCTACGCTTTGTATCACCGCTTTCCAGAATACGCACACAGCTGAAAACCTCTTACGGCAACTGAGGAAGATCATCGCGGAATGGCTTACCCCAATTGGACTCTCCTGTGGATTTGTGGCATCGGACAACGCCAGCAATATTGTGTGTGCATTAAATATGGGCAAATTCCAGCACGTCCCATGTTTTGCACATACCTTGAATTTGGTGGTGCAGAATTTTTTAAAAAACGACAGGGGCGTGCAAGAGATGCTGTCGGTGGCCAGAAAAATTGCGGGACACTTTCGGCGTACAGGCACCACGTACAGAAGACTGGAGCACCACCAAAAACTACTGAACCTGCCCTGCCATCATCTGAAGCAAGAAGTGGTAACGAGGTGGAATTCAACCCTCTATATGCTTCAGAGGTTGGAGGAGCAGCAAAAGGCCATTCAAGCCTATACAATTGAGCACGATATAGTAGGTGGAATGCACCTGTCTCAAGTGCAGTGGAGAATGATTTCAACGTTGTGCAAGGTTCTGATGCCCTTTGAACTTGCCACACGTGAAGTCAGTTCAGACACTGCCAGCCTGAGTCAGGTCATTCCCCTCATCAGGCTTTTGCAGAAGAAGCTGGAGGCATTGAAGAAGGAGCTAAAAGGGAGCGATTCCGCTAGGCATGTGGGACTTGTGGATGCAGCCCTTAATTCGCTTAACAAGGATTCACGGGTGGTCAATCTGTTGAAATCAGAGCACTACATTTTGGCCACCGTGCTCGATCCTAGATTTAAAGCCTACCTTGGATCTCTCTTTCCGGCAGACACAGGTCTGCTGGGGTTGAAAGACCTGCTGGTGACAAAATTGTCAAGTCAAGCGGAACGCGACCTGTCAACATCTCCTCCTTCACATTCTCCCGCAACTGGGGGTGCGAGGAAAAGGCTCAGAATTCCGAGCCCACCCGCTGGCGGTGATGCAGGGCAGTCTGGAGCGACTGCTGATGCTGACATCTGGTCCGGACTGAAGGACCTGACAACGATTACGGACATGTCGTCTACTGTCACTGCATATGATTCTCTCAACATTGATAGAATGGTGGAGGATTATATGAGTGACCGCATCCAAGTAGGCACGTCACACAGTCCGTACTTATACTGGCAGGAAAAAGAGGCAATTTGGAGGCCCTTGCACAAACTGGCTTTATTCTACCTAAGTTGCCCTCCCACAAGTGTGTACTCCGAAAGAGTGTTTAGTGCCGCCGCTCACCTTGTCAGCAATCGGCGTACGAGGTTACATCCAGAAAATGTGGAGAAGATGATGTTCATTAAAATGAATTATAATCAATTCCTCCGCGGAGACATTGACCAGCAGCAATTGCCTCCACAAAGTACACAGGGAGCTGAGATGGTGGATTCCAGTGGGGACGAATTGATAATCTGTGAGGAGGGGGATGTACACGGTGATATATCGGAGGGTGAAGATGAGGTGGACATCTTGCCTCTGTAGAGCCAGTTTGTGCAAGGAGAGATTAATTGCTTCTTTTTTGGGGGGGGTCCAAACCAACCCGTCATATCAGTCACAGTCGTGTGGCAGACCCTGTCACTGAAATGATGGGTTGGTTAAAGTGTGCATGTCCTGTTTTGTTTATACAACATAAGGGTGGGTGGGAGGGCCCAAGGACAATTCCATCTTGCACCTCTTTTTTCTTTTCTTTTTCTTTGCATCATGTGCTGATTGGGGAGGGTTTTTTGGAAGGGACATCCTGCGTGACACTGCAGTGCCACTCCTAGATGGGCCCGGTGTTTGTGTCGGCCACTAGGGTCGCTAATCTTACTCACACAGTCAGCTACCTCATTGCGCCTCTTTTTTTCTTTGCGTCATGTGCTGTTTGGGGAGGGTTTTTTGGAAGGGACATCCTGCGTGACACTGCAGTGCCACTCCTAGATGGGCCCGGTGTTTGTGTCGGCCACTAGGGTCGCTAATCTTACTCACACAGCTACCTCATTGCGCCTCTTTTTTTCTTTGCGTCATGTGCTGTTTGGGGAGGGTTTTTTGGAAGGGACATCCTGCGTGACACTGCAGTGCCACTCCTAGATGGGCCCGGTGTTTGTGTCGGCCACTAGGGTCGCTTATCTTACTCACACAGCGACCTCGGTGCAAATTTTAGGACTAAAAATAATATTGTGAGGTGTGAGGTATTCAGAATAGACTGAAAATGAGTGTAAATTATGGTTTTTGAGGTTAATAATACTTTGGGATCAAAATGACCCCCAAATTCTATGATTTAAGCTGTTTTTTAGTGTTTTTTGAAAAAAACACCCGAATCCAAAACACACCCGAATCCGACAAAAAAAATTCGGTGAGGTTTTGCCAAAACGCGTTCGAACCCAAAACACGGCCGCGGAACCGAACCCAAAACCAAAACACAAAACCCGAAAAATTTCAGGCGCTCATCTCTAGAATCTAGTATGATGGGGACGTCCCAAAGCTTCCAGAACGTGCGGGAACGTGCGTAGACTGTTGCAGCACCGCCTGCCCAAACTGGTTATCCTTTTTGGCCAGGGTATCAAATTTATAGAACTTCACAAAGGTGTTCTTCCCCGACCAGGTAGCAGCTCGGCATAGTTGCAGGGCCGAGACTCCGCGGGCAGCCACCCAGGAAGAGCCCACTGATCTTGTAGAGTGGGCCTTCAGAGACTTAGGAACAGGTAAGGCTGCCAACACATAGGCCTGTTGGATAGTAAGCCTAATCCAATGAGCAATGGACTGCTTTGAAGCAGGGTAACCCTTTTTCTGCGCATCATAGAGAATGAGCTTTGCGCTTGACATAGATCTTCAAGGCATGCACAGCATCCAAGGATCAGAAGCATCAGAACTGGACAGAACCACAATAGGTTGATTCAGATGAAACGTGGAGACAACCTTCGGCAGGAATTGCTGTCTAGTCCGGAGCTCCACTCTGTCCTCGTAAAAGACCAAGTACAGACTTTTACACGATAAGGCTCCCAATTCTGAGACATGTCGAGCAGAAGCCAGGGCCAGTAACATCACCGTCTTCTACATGAGTTACTTGTCTTCTACCGTCATCAGAGGTTCAAACAAGGAGGACTGTAGAAATGCCAACACTACATCCAAATCCCAAGGTGCTGTAGGCGGCACAAAAGGTGGTTGTATGTGCAGTACCCCTTGCAAGAATGTATGAACTTCTGGCAACACTGCCAATTTTTTCTGGAAGAAAATGGAGAAGGCTGAAATCTGGACCTTAATGGAACCCAGACGTAAGCCCTTATCCACATCCGACCTGCAGGAAATGTAAGAAACGGCCCAAGTGAAACTCTGCAGACGGATACATGCATTCCTCGCACCAAGAGACATATCTTCTCCAGATATGATGATAGTGTTTTGAAGTCACAGGTTTCCTGGCCTGAACCATGGTAGCAATAACCTTCATGGAAAGGCCCTTGTGAGCTAGGATGTTCCACTCAACCTCCATGCTGTCAAACAAAGTCGCCGTAAGTCTGGGTAGACGAACAGTCCTTGTGGAAGAAGATCTCTTCTTAGTGGTAGAGGCCAAGGGTCTTCGACGGACATGTCCAGAAGATCCGTGTACCACGCCCTCCGGGGCAATCAGAATTGCCTGGAAACCTTGATTCCTGACTCGCTTTAGCACCCTTGGGAGAAATGGAATCAGAGGAAACAGGTAGACCAGCCGGTACGACCAAATCGACGCCAGTGCGTCCACTGCCCTCATCTGAGGGTCCCTGGTCTGTGAGCAATACCAGGGAAGTTTCTTGTTGAGCCGAGAAGCCATCATGTCTATTTGTGGGCAACCCCACCGGTCGATGATCTGCTGGAACACCAGATGGTGGAGTCCCCACTCGCCCGGGTGGAGGTCGTGGCAACTCTGGAAGTCCGCATCCCAGTTGTCCACACCCGGAATGAAGATTGCTGACACTGCTCTTGCATTTCTTTCAACCCAGAGGAGTATCTTTGACACCTCTCGTATGCAGGCTCTGCTTTTCATCCCTACTTGACGATTGATATACACCACTGCCGTGGCGTTGTCCGACTGTACCTGGATCGCGTGATCCTTGAGCAGAGAGGAGGCCTGAAGCAGAGCATTGTAGATCATCCGAAGTTCCAGAATGTTGATCAGAAGGAGGGCCTCGTGGGCTGATCACCCGCCCTGGAACTGCGCCCCTTTTGTGACAGCTTCTCAACCCCATAGACTTGCATCCGTCGTGAGGAGGGTCCAATCCTGGATCCTGAAACTCCAACCTTCCAGGAGATTGGAGGACTGTAGCCACCACAGGAGGGAGATCCTGGCCTGAGATGACAGCCGAATCATCCGGTGCATCTGTAGATGCGATCCGGACCACTTGCTTAGGAGATCCAACCAAAATGTTCTGGCATGGAACTACCCATACTAGATTGTCTCATATGAGGCAACCATCTTTCCCTACAATCGTATGCAAAGATGAACGGATACTCGAGTAGGTCTAAGCACCATGCGGACCATCTCCTGAAGTGTATTAGTTTTGTCCTCTGGTAGAAACACCTTCTGGGCCAGTGTCCAGCAACATCCCCAGGAACAGGAGCCTCTGAGTTGGCTCCAGGTGGGACTTCTGTAAGTTGAGGATCCACCCATGGTCCGACAGAAGATGGATAGTGCGGTCGATATGGAGCAACAAAAGCTCCTTGGATCGTGCTTTTATCAGAAGATCATCCAGATAAGGGACAACATTGACCCCCTGGACCCGAAGTTGGAACATCATCTCTACCATCACCTTCGTGAATACCCTCGAGGCTGTAGAAAGGCCAAAGGGCAGTGCCTGAATTGGAAGTGATTGTCCAGCAGGGCAAACTGCAGGTGCACCTGATGAGGTGGCCAAATTGGAATATGAAGGTAGGCATCCTTGATATCCAAGGAGACCATGAATTCCTGTTCTTCCAGGCCCAGGTTCTTCCATTTGAACTTGAATACCTTCAAGTAAGGATTCAAGGATTTTAGATTCAAAATGGGTCTCACCGAACCGTCCAGTTTCGGCACTAGAAACAGGTTTGAGTAAAACCGCTTGCAGCGTTGCGGTATTGGTACTGGAATAATGACGTGTGACTGGACCAACCTTAGGATGGCCTGTAACCTGCATATCCTCCAAAGCTGGTAAGCTTGATTTGAAAAATAGTTGGGGAGATGTACTGTCGAACTCCAGCTTGTAGCCCTGCGAAACGATATCTCTGACCCAGGTATCCTGGCAGGAAGTCTCCCAGATGCGGCTGAAGTGATGCAGTCGAGCGCCCCTCGGGGTGGGCACCGTCACGCCGAGGCCTTAGTTGATGCAGAACTGAAGGACTGTTCCTGAGAGCTGGTGCAGACAGGTTTTCTGGACTTACCTCTGGTGCCTCTATTCGCATTGGAGGCACCTCTGGCCTTAGATCGAAATCTGTGAAACCGAAAGGACTGGACAGACGATCCCGGATAGGAGCGTTGCGCTGGTGAGGCCCTGGATGGGAGAAACATGGATCTCCCAGCCATAACTTTGGAAATCCAGGTATCCAATTCAACCCCAAAGAACCATTCCCCCGAAAAGGGGAGGGATTCCACACTATGCTTGTATTCTGCGTCCGCTCTCCACTGACACAACCACAAGGCCCTGCGCACCGACACTGCCATGGCAGAAGTCCGAGCATTAATGTTCCCCATCTCCTTGAGTGAATCACAGAGGACACGTGTAGTGTCCTGAGTGTGTTTTAGGAGGGTTACTATAGTAATTAAGGGCACATCCCCCGAGAGGCCCCCTGAATTTGAATGGCACAGGAATGAATGGCATGGGTCATCCAGCAACCCGCAATGACCGGCCTTTCAGATATACTGGCTGCCATGTATATAGACTTTCGTGTAGACTCTATCTTCCTATCCCCAGGATCCTTCATGGTAAAGGAGCCCAGTGCAGGCAGCACCATATTTTTAGATAGGCGAGAGATGGATACATCTACCCCAGGGGGTTCCTCCCAAAATTTTCAACCTTCAGTAGCAAATGGGAAGTGCGCAAAAACTTTTTGGACACTTGAAATTTTTTGTCTGGATTTTTCCAGGCCTGTTTGTATAGGTCATCTAACCCTACAGAGTCAGGGAAAGTGACATTAGGTTTGTTTTGTTCAAAGAAAAACGACTGCTGTGATGCAGCATCCTCTAGAGGGAACATTAACATGTCCCTTATAGCCAGAATTAGGGGTTCAATACCCTGAGCAGAATCAGGATCCCCACTAACAGGATCCAGGTCATCCCCATCCTCCTGTATATCATCATCGGTATCAGAGAGTAGAGCAGTTAAACCATGCTTTAGTGGACCTGCATGAGAGAGGGGGAGATGTGCATCTGCTCTAGCAGCTATATCTGCAACAGCTTGTTGTAGTAGCTGAGTCTTCTGCACATTAGCAGTGAGCTGGGATGACATATCGGACATCATAGTCTTAAGAGACCCTAACCAGTCTAACTAGACCTTCTCTCCCAGCCTCTTCACTGATTTGTGAAGATTGACTGCATTGTTCACAGGAAACAGAATCAGTACATAATGGAGAGACTCTAGTGTGACATACACTGCACAGCTTGTGCTTACCCATGTTTCACAGTAAGCACACAACATACACATACACACAGACAGTTATATTGCAAGCCTGCCCTACTGTATGTGAGAGGAGACACAGAGAGAGGGAGGACACCAGCACACCCTGAGATGTACAGCCCCAGTGAAGCTACCAGCTCACTATAATACAGTAAACACTAACAATTTTTGTCCTAAATAGGACCCAGATAGTGTACACAAGCATCTCTCCCCCTTGCTACACCACGTACCAGATATCCAGCATGGCTTAGGAGTCAGGAAGCGCTGTGTGTGCTGTATATGGCTGCAGTAAGCAGAGGAAGGCGCCAAAACGTCTCATGTCCCGCTCTGAGTTAGCTCCACCCCCTGCAATGGCGCCGGAGTTACAGATATATATTATACTGGCAAAGTCTCCTGGTTAGCTTAAAACATCACAACAAGTGCTAGTCAAGCCTCTTGTGCCAGTTCCACAGGGGGGGATCTTAGGGGGATCTTAGCGGCCCCCCCCCCCCCCCCCCGGGGGGGTCCTGTACGCCGCGCCCATGGTCAGCTGCACTTTGAACCAGGGTACCCCCCTAGTGGGGCCCCCGGTTTGTTCTCCCCTCCGATGTCACCTTCAGGCAGCGTTAGGGGGGTGTGGCGTGCTTCTGCTGTGACAGCCAAAGCACAGTGCCCCGCTGAACAACAACCCCTCAGGATGGTGGTCCTGCAGCGGGGAAGTGGCTCTGCACCTCGTAAGGCCGGTGACGGCCCCCCCTCAAACTCCCACGGTGCAGGTATGCTGTTGCTCAGATAGCATACCGAAAATAATAAAAGTTTAAAAGAAAATGAAGAAAACTCTCTGGAGCTGCAGAGATGTGCATCAAGGGGACTTTTTTCTAAACTGCCTGGGGGAGGGGGCATAGAGGGGAGGAGCCAGCACACCCAGTTGAAGAAATTTAAAGTGCACTGGTTCCTTTGCCCCCGTCTATACCCCATCGTAGTCGATTCCCCAATATCCCTTATGGATGCTAGAGAAAAAACGCTCATAGTGTACCAGAGATGCCGGACTGCGACTTTAACTGCACAGGAATCGTTTTAAACATGTTCAAAGTCACAGATGAAGCACAATGGAACTTGGAAGTTGACATGAGATAAGCCGGATGTCGCTGCATTGTAGCGTTGTACAAGGATGACAAATGACGCACATCAAGTTGACCAGTGCAGTCTCAGTTGTTTTACTTGTGTGTATAAGATGCACAGTTTGAGTGAAAAAGACACTGGGTACCTGGGACCTGCATCGCCGAGAGGGTCTGTTTGGTGCAACTGATGTCACAGTGTATGAGGACACATCAGGATTTATTATGTAATATAATTTATCACTTGACTTGTGTCTACCATATGTTTGAACAATGCTCAGATTTCCACTAGAATAAAATAAGTCTATCTATTGAATATACCCACATTGGCCTTCGCTCTGTATATGGCCACAAATAGTGAGTATCGCCAAATTGCGTGTGAGCAGTAGCAAATGTACACATCTTTGCTATCTCCAGATCTTGTCTGGATCTCTCTGTGAAATGGGTGTTCCTGAGCGGCAACATTGAGATTAGATCCATCTTCTAGTGGGCGTGTAGCTATCGTGTAGTGGGCGTGTAGCTATCATGTAGTGGGCGTGTAGCTATCGTGTAGTGGGCGTGTACTGTAACTATTCTGAGGCAGAGAAGGGAAGCCTGTGTCTGACAGATCTCTTGCATCCTGCATTGGACAGATGCAAGTGCCAATGCTAACAATGACAGCTCCGTCACTAGGCAGTGCGGCTAACCTGTCCATCAGCCTCCCGTGTCATCCCACTTACACCATTCCGTCAGCCTCCCGTGTCATCCCACTTACACCATTCCGTCAGCCTCCTGTGTCATCTCACTTACACCGTTCCACCAACCTCCTGTGTCATCTCACGTACTCTGTTCCACCAGCCTCCTGTGTCATCTCACTTACACCATTCCACCAGCCTCCTGTGTCATCTCACTTACACCATTCCACCAGCCTCCTGTGTCATCTCACTTACACCGTTCCACCAACCTCCTGTGTCATCTCACTTACATCCTTCCACCAGCCTCATGTGTCATCTCACGTACTCTGTTCCACCAGCCTCCTGTGTCATCTCACTTACACCATTCCACCAGCCTCCTGTGTCATCTCACTTACACCATTCCACCAGACTCCTGTGTCATCTCACTTACACCGTTCCACCAGCCTCATGTGTCATCTCAGGTACTCCGTTCCACCTGCCTCCCATGTCACCTCACTTATACTGTTCCACCAGCCTCCTGTGTCATTTCACGTGCTCCGTTCCACCAGCCTCCTGCGTCATCCTACGCACTCCGTTCACCAGCCTCCCGTGTAATCTCACTTACACCGTTCCACCAGCCTTCACGTGTCATCTCACTTACACCATTCCACCAGCCTCCTGTGTTATCTCACTTACACCATTCCGTCAGCCTTCCGTGTCATCTCACTTGCACCGTTCCACCAGCCTCCCGTGTCATCTCACTTACAGTGTTCCACCAGCCTCCCGTGTAATTTCACACCGTTCCACCAGCCTCCTATGTCACCACACTTACAGCCACCGTTCCACCAGCCTCCCGTGTAATCTCACTGACACCGTTCCATCAGCCTTCCGTGTCATCTCACTTGCACCGTTCCATCAGCCTCCCGTGTCATCTCACTTACACCATTCCACCAGCCTCCCGTGTAATCTCACTTACACTGTTCCACCAGCCTCCTGTGTCATCTCACTTACACCATTCCACCAGCCTCATGTGTCATCTCACTTCCACCGTTATACCAGCCTCCTGTGTTATCTCACTTACACCGTTCCGTCAGCCTCCCGTGTCATCTCACTTACAACATTCCACCAGCCTCCCGTGTCATCACACACCATTCCACCAGCCTCCCGTGTCATCACACACCATTCCACCAGCCTCCCGTGTCATCACACACCATTCCACCAGCCTCCCATGTCATCACACACCATTCCACAGCCTCCTATGTCATTTCAGTTCCACCGTTCCTCCAGGCTCCCGTGTCATCTCACACTGTTCTGTCAGTCTCCCGTGTCATCTCACACTGTTCTGTCAGTCTCCCGTGTCATCGCACACTGTTCTGTCAGTCTCCCGTGTCATCGCACACTGTTCTGTCAGTCTCCCGTGTCATCGCACACTGTTCTGTCAGTCTCCTGTGTCATCGCACACTGTTCTATCAGTCTCCTGTGTCATCGCACACTGTTCTGTCAGTCTCCTGTGTCATCGCACACTGTTCTATCAGTCTCCTGTGTCATCGCACACTGTTTTGTCAGTCTCCCGTGTCATTGCACACTGTTCTGTCAGTCTCCTGTGTCATCTCACACTGTTCTGTCAGTCTCCCATGTCATCGCACACTGTTCTGTCAGTCTCCCGTGTCATCGCACACTGTTCTGTCAGTCTCCCGTGTCATTGCACACTGTTCTGTCAGTCTCCTGTGTCATCTCACACTGTTCTGTCAGTCTCCCGTGTCATCGCACACTGTTCTGTCAGTCTCCCGTGTCATCGCACACTGTTCTGTCAGTCTCCCGTGTCATTGCACACTGTTCTGTCAGTCTCCTGTGTCATCTCACACTGTTCTGTCAGTCTCCCATGTCATCGCACACTGTTCTGGTTGCACCCCACCTGTAGGCCAGTCTGACATTAAACACTTACATGGACAGACCCATCGACAGCCACAAGTTTCATCGATCCTTATGGCGGGCAGGTTGTTGCTGCATATCGGTTTTGGTATCTTTGTGCAGTTCATGTAGCTACTGTCCAGCCTAGTTATACCATCATTCAAACACGTCACAACGTGGCACTGGTCTATTATCATCCACTTATCTCCTGCCTAAAACAACAATACATAATGTAAGTACAAAAACAATCAAAAAATAAAACTACAAATAAAATAAACAAAACAAACTATTTAACTTTTTATCATCTACAGTAGTAGGAACTATATGAACTAAATTTTAATAATGTAAATAATAACATAATAAATGTGTGTTAAATAATAAACTACACCCCACCCTCACTGATGTATCTGTTACAATCTTTCTGGGTCAAGAAAATACGCCTTTCAGACTGCCAGCAATAACCTGGGTAATTGGACAAGCAGCAACTCAGGTTGCAGCGCCGTTTTTTAAGGGGCCAGTTGAAATAATCTGGGTTGAGCAACACAGTATTTTATCTCTGTTAGCGAGCAAGGTTCCCGGTTCTCGGTGCAGTGTGAACGGATAAGCTGGGTCTATGCGACAAGGCACTTGTTCATACCGGGTGGTCTTCAGTATGCCGGCTGTCGGGATCCCGGCGCACAGTATACCGGCGCCAGGATCCCGACAGCCGGCATACCGACACTTATTCACCCTTGTGGGGGTCCACGACCCCCCTGGAGGGAGAATAAAATAGCCACCGTGCCCGCAGCGTGGCGAGCGCAGCGAGCCCGCAAGGGGCTCATTTGCGCTCGCCACACTGTCGGTATGCCGGCGGTCGGGCTCCCGGCGCCGGTATGCTGGTCGCCGGGAGCCCGACCGCCGGCATACCATACTACACCCGTTCATACCATAAGAAGAGGCAGCACTTGGAGATGTTTTTTTCAACCTAAACAACTATGTTACTATGTATCTCCAAGCGCCACCTCTGGACGTGTCGGCAGTGATGTCACCAACCTGGCAATAAGCCAGGTCGGGCCGCCTGCCTAAAAGGGGTCTGAGCCAGGTCACACGCAGGAAGGAACCGTGTATAAATCCTAGGAAGTCATTCAGACTGGATTGTTGCAGCAGCAGCGATTACAGTCTGAATCCCTTTGTGGAGTGCACCCACGCAGTGTGCGCACCCCGGGAGCCCAGTGAGATGCTGACAGCATCTCTGGGCTGCGATCGCCTTTGCCTGATTGACAGGCAGAGGAGGTTACGGGGCGGGAGTGGGCGTGCCAACGGCGTTAGGACGACGTTGGCGGGGCGTGGTCTGGACAACGCAGGCATGTCTGGACCGTTGCGGGCTTCAGTACTTGGTTTTAAATAATGAACTTTGTGAATCTAGTACACTATATTTGTTCTATTATTAAATATGTAACACTGAAAATGAAGCATATACCTTTCTCTGATTTCCATTGTCATCGATACAAACTCTTACATGGTCTAAGAAAGAAAGAAATGTAAAAATAAAAATAGTAATTACAACAGCATGATACATTTTAATGCATAAACAAGTATTTACCTCTGATATAATGTATAAAGATGATGATCAAATACGTATATTGCCTGTATTATTTAAATAACTTATTCATCACAATATGTACTGTTATTTTAGAAAAATATGACTTGCACATGCCATAAGATGGCCCAAATGTATGTATGTGTACACTCTGGGGCTAATTGCAGATAGATTATGCCAGTTTGCATAGTGATAAATAAAAGTGATCCATGAAAAGTGGACGCACACCTATGTGACTATTTAGATATGCACCACTTACACCTGCTTGTGTTTGGATGGGAGGAATGGGAGCACTTAAGCTGAGGTCAAGTACAACAAGTACAGCACGTAATTGCAAAAACATATAATAAAGCCTTATTATTTGTGGGTAGTGAGAGGCGGTGCAAGTAATATTGGTGGTCCCCAGCACTAGCCATCCACATGCCATTATGTTTGCGAATGCTCAGCTGACACTGAAACTGGTGCATATGTGACTGTTGCCGAGCAGCACCAGATTTTTTAATGAATGCGATATGTTCCTGCAATTTTTGCACAAATACGTCCAACGCTGCATCTAGAACCCCTCTCACCAGAGCCACATCATCTGTTAGGCCAACAAAACCCTTAGGGGTCCGCACATTGCTACAATGAGTGGGCACGGGGAGGAAGCACGATGAATCAATGATTGATCTACAATTACTTAATGGTGGCTAATCCCACTTTCATGCATAAAGATGCTATGCTCTTAATTTTTGACCATAGGGTACTCCCTTGATTTAAGTGCCCCAAGGCCACCACATTGTTAATCTAGCTTTTTTTGCATCCAGGGGCACCAAGAGTGGAGATTACCAGGCAGTAAAAACCAAGGCCCGGGCTGATTTAAGGAGCCCATTAAGGGCCTGGGCAGTGGGGCAGGGGGGGTGGGGGTGGCTCGCCAACATAGCAATTTTCATTCAGGTTTTATGGGTGGGCGTTGGCCCATGATTTGTCCACACCTTCCCATCACCCAGGCCCATCATTGCTCTCTGTGGCCCTGGTTGCAACAGCCCCTTTACTTCTACACAGTGGGCATAAATTGTGCATTCATATTTTTCACACCTACTTTAAGGGGTATATTCAATTGATGTTGGATCCTTTCCGACGGAGTCGGATTGACATTGTGGGAAACGGGGCTAAAAGCTGTCGGATTTGGTCGCGATTCCAACAAAACACATGGATCCGCGGCTATTCCACCGATCCACGTGCTTTCCGACTGGTCGGAATTGCCGACTTGTCAGAAAAAATGGCAGCCAAATTGAATAAGTCGGAACAGTTTCTGACCTAAACAAGTCAGAAACTGCCGTCTTTCTGACAAGACAGCAGTTCCGACTACAATTAAGTCTCTTTTATTAAGATTGAGAACTAGCAATAGAGGCCAGAGACAGATTAAACTGAGCCATTGGTTGATATTTACTCAAACCATGGGCCCCAAGGCCTAATTGTGCCTAATTACCCACAATACCTCAATTATTTAATGTTCCCAATAAAACATCTTAAGACTCATTTACAAAGATTTTATCTAGTAGTAACATTTGTGTTAAACCACAACCACCACTTAGACACTTTCAATTTCCAGCTTGCATTATGCCGTTAGAACTAATTACTGATTGCTTCCCATGGATCATTGCAAAATGCTATCCTGAAACAATCTCTGTTTTGTACATTTATAAGCCTTTCACCTACAGTGTTTTATTATAAACAGTAGACCTAATATACCATTAAACAATATATACCGTAAGTTAAATAATTGAATACATACATGAAATAAACATCAGTTACATTTTGCCATATGTATCTGAATCACCCTTTACTCACTTTAAATGATGATCTGCCACCCCTATCCATTCCTTTACAGCTCTTGGTGACAGACCAGGCTATACCCTCAAACATAATCTATTGATGATAAAGCACAGTGTATATTTTGTATAGCAAAGTGAGTTACCGGTGCAAAGTTTGTTGATAAAATCTCCACTAAGAAAGTCCATAGTGGGCAGGTCCTCAAACAGTTGTAGTTTTGTGATCTTGTGGCTATCAGACGGGCCGGCAAGAATTGATAATTCATTCTCATCATATCTGGATCCAACTCCAATCGGAAAAATGGACACTCCTTTATTAAGAAATAAGAAAGATGATATAACTGTAGATCTGGGTACTGTAATTACAGTAACTGAGTGTGTGTGCTATATACATGCTATGGGAAGATGCAGTTCCGCCATGTATAGGGCAATTTCAAGATTTTAAAGTGCGATTGGACAGTACTTCCTTTTATTTACATTACTAGGAATATTGGCTGTTTTATATTATATGTATACAGTATTCATTTTACCTGTATTTTTTTATGTTCTTTTTTCACAAGCCGATCCAATTACATACATATATCGATGATGTTGTTGTCCTCGTTACCACTTGCTACTGAAGTTACACAACAGGGGCTATGTGCTCAGAGACAGTTTAAGAGGGAGCCCTGCACGAGGACCTCCTCCTCTACAGCGGTGTAGTAGACTCTGGCTTTGTACCAGAGCCTACTGTACACGTGCAGGTCTCCGGGAACATGGTGCACAGGCATCGTTCCTGTGGACATCCCAACAGCACATAATCACTAGGGCAGCCATTTTTCCTGTGATTTTTTTTCTGCTCTGCAGCCAGCATCGGGCCAAAGTAGCGATAAGTAAAATTGTATGGGTGCAGGGTCCTCAGTGTGTGGGCATCGCACATCCTGCACCCATTACAGATATGCCTAAAGGCTAAATTTATTAAACGGTGTGTTTGGTTTTCCACACAATGATTTACTAAGGCCAATATCACAAAGAAACTACATTTTAAGATAGAATAGAATATCTATGCACCATGAATGTTTTGGGCCATGCAAACAATAAAATAGAAGCCACTGATTTATATAGTGCTCCGGAACCCAACATGACGTCACTGGAAACCCGGCATCGAATGGTGGATAGGCAGCCAGCATCAGATCATGCAATGCAATGGTTATTTATCATTGCATCCAAAGCAGTCGATGATGGAACCAATGTGTAGTTTGCAAGAAAGACCCAAGGTTGTGTCGTGGCTGTGCTGTTTTTTTAACAACTGTATGTTAGCAATGTAAGACCATCACTGCAACACGATTCAATGGCGGCTACATCATATGTAAAAAAACATTGCCACTGGGAAAAAAAGAAAGATGATAAGGAAACACTGCCTATTGATGTCTGTCTCTACCACATCTAGCTTGACTGTGCCCCCTTTTCGTGTGATTGGGACAGACAGCTAAAAGTTGGGTAGTATGATTTATGTTCCAAAAATTTTGCTTATAAATGTTTATAGTTACGGTTTGTGGTAGCAAAGTTGGCTGCGAAATCCACTTGATCTGAGGACTTGTCTGCAACAATGATCACTGCAATCTTGGAGGAAAAGGGTCTTGCTCCATGTATTTCCGACATGGCACTCTGGACAGCAAACTGCAATGCATCTCCTGAAAAGAAAAAACAAAACAAAAAGATACATTTTGATTGGAGTAACATTATGGGATAAATGTAACAGCCTGCGAGAAGCAGGACGTGCGGGATTATGGCCCTCATTCCGAGTTGTTCGCTCGTTATTTTCCTTCGCATCGGTGCGATTTTCCGCTAACTGCGCATGCGCAATGTTCACACTGCGGCTGCGCCAAGTAAATTTGCTAAGAAGTTTGGTATTTTACTCACAGCATTACGAGGTTTTTTCTTCGTTCTGCTGATCGTAGTGTGATTGACAGGAAGTGGGTGTCTCTGGGCGGAAACTGGCCGTTTTATGGGAGTGTGTGAAAAAACGCTGCCATTTCTGGGAAAAACTCAGGGAGTGGCTGGAGAAACGGGGGAGTGTCTGGGCGAACGCTGGGTGTGTTTGTGACGTCAAACCAGGAACGACAAGCACTGAACTGATCGCACTGGAAGAGTAAGTCTCGAGCTACTTAGAAACTGCAAAGAAAAATCTTTTCTCTGACGTCCTAGTGGATGCTGGGTGCTCCGTAAGGACCATGGGGAATAGACGGGCTCCGCAGGAGACTGGGCACTCTAAAAGAAAGATTAGGTACTATCTGGTGTGCACTGGCTCCTCTCTCTATGCCCCTCCTCCAGACCTCAGTTAGAATCTGTGCCCGGCCCGAGCTGGTTGCACACTAGGGGCTCTCCTGAGCTTCTAGTAAAGAAAGTATTTGTTAGGTTTTTTATTTTCAGTGAGATCTGCTGGCAACAGACTCACTGCTACGAGGGACTAAGGGGAGAGAAGCGAACCTACCTGCTTGCAGCTAGCTTGGGCTTCTTAGGCTACTGGACACCATTAGCTCCAGAGGGATCGAACACAGGCCCAGCCTCGGTCGTCTGGTCCCGGAGCCGCGCCGCCGTCCCCCTTGCACAGCCAGAAGCAAGAAGAACATCCTGAAAATCGGCGGCTGAAGACTCCAGTCTTCATTAAGGTAGCGCACAGCACTGCAGCTGTGCGCCATTGCTCCCTATGCACACCACATACTCCGGTCACTGATGGGTGCAGGGCGCTGGGGGGGGGGGGGGGGGGGCGCCCTGGGCTGCAATTAGAGTACCTTACATTGGCAACCAGCACATAATATAGTCTAAAAAACTATATATGTGCAAAAATCCCCCGCCATAATATAAATATAAGAGCGGGAGAAGTCCGCCGAGAAAGGGGCGGGGCTATCTCCCTCAGCACACTGGCGCCATTTCCTCTTCACAGCTCCGCTGGAAGACAGCTCCCCAGGCTCTTCCCTGCAGTTTCCAGGCTCAAAGGGTAACAAAGAGAGGGGGGCACTAAAGTTAGGCGCAAACTGTATATGTAAAGCAGCTATAGGGAAAAATCACTTTGTGTTAGTGAAAATCCCTGATTAAATAGCGCTGTGGTGTGTGCTGGCATACTCTCTCTCTGTCTCCCCAAAGGACTTTGTGGGGTCCTGTCCTCAGTCAGAGCATTCCCTGTGTGTGTGCGGTGTGTCAATACGGCTGTGTCGACATGTTTGATGAGGAGGCTTATGTGGAGGCGGAGCAGGTGCCGATAAGTGTGATGTCACCCCCTGCGGGGCCGACACCAGAGTGGGTGGATATGTGGAAGGTATTAACCGACAGTGTCAACTCCTTACATAAAAGGCTGGATGACGTAACAGCCGTGGGACAGCCGGCTTCTCAGCCCGTGCCTGCCCAGGCGTCTCAAAGACCATCAGGGGCTCACAAACGCCCGCTACCTCAGATGGCAGACACAGATGTCGACACGGAGTCTGACTCCAGTGTCGACGAGGATGAGACATATACACAATCCACAAGGGGCATCCGTTGCATGATTACGGCAATGAAAAATGTGTTACACATTTCTGACATTAACCCAGGTACCACTAAAAAGGGTATTATGTTTGGGGAGAAAAAGCAGCCAGTGTTTTTTCCCCCATCAGATGAGTTGAATGAAGTGTGTGAAGAAGCGTGGGGTTCCCCCGATAAGAAACTGGTAATTTCTAAAAAGTTACTGATGGCGTACCCTTTCCCGCCAGAGGATAGGTCACGTTGGGAGATATCTCCTAGGGTGGATAAGGCGCTCACACGCTTGTCAAAAAAGGTGGCACTGCCGTCTCAGGATACGGCCGCCTTGAAGGAGCCTGCTGATAGAAAGCAGGAGGCTATCCTGAAGTCTGTATATACACACTCAGGTACTATACTGAGACCTGCAATTGCTTCAGCATGGATGTGTAGTGCTGCTGCAGCGTGGTCTGATACCCTGTCAGATAATATTGATACCCTCGACAGGGATACTATTTTGCTAACCATAGAGCATATTAAAAGACGTCGTCTTATATATGAGGGATGCACAGAGGGATATTTGCCGGCTGGCATCTAGAATTAATGCAATGTCCATTTCTGCCAGGAGGGTAGTATGGACCCGGCAGTGGACAGGTGATGCTGATTCTAAAAGGCACATGGAGGTTTTGCCTTATAAGGGTGAGGAATTGTTTGGGGATGGTCTCTCGGACCTCGTATCCACAGCAACAGCTGGGAAATCGACATTTTTACCTCAGGCTCCCTCACAACCTAAGAAAGCACCGTACTATCAGGTACAGTCCTTTCGGCCTCAGAAAGGCAAGCGAAGCGGATCAAAGGTGCTTCCTTTCTGCCCAGAGGCAGGGGGAGAGGGAAAAAGCTGCACCAGACAGCCAGTTCCCAGGAACAAAAATCCTCCCCTGCTTCTACTAAGTCCACCGCATGACGCTGGGGCTCCACAGACGGAGCCAGGTGCGGTGGGGGCGCGTCTCCGGAACTTCAGCGACCAGTGGGTTCGCTCACAGGTGGATCTCTGGGTTCTACAAGTGGTATCTCAGGGATACAAGCTGGAATTCGAGGCGTCTCCCCCTCGCCGTTACCTCAAATCAGCCTTGCCAGCTACTCCCCAGGACAGGGAGGTAGTACTGGCGGCAATTCACAAGCTGTACCTCCAGCAGGTGATAATAAAAGTTCCCCTCCTTCAACAGGGACGGGGTTACTATTCCACAATGTTTGTGGTACCGAAACCAGACGGTGAGACCCATTCAAGTTCAAAATGGAATCGCTCAGGGCGGTTATTGCAAGCCTGGAAGAGGGGGATTACATGGTATCACTGGACATCATGGATGCTTACCTACATGTCCCCATTTACCCACCTAACCAGGAGTACCTCAAGGTTGTGGTACAGAACTGCCATTACCAATTCCAGACGTTGCCGTTTGGTCTGTCCACGGCACCGAGGGTGTGTTCCAAGGTAATGGCCAAAATGATGATACTCCTTCGAAAGAAGGGAGTTATAATTATCCCGTACTTGGACGATCTCCTTATAAAGGCGAGGTCCAAGGAGCAGTCGTTGATCGGAGTAGCACTATCTCAGGAAGTGCTACAACAGCACGGCTGGATTCTGAATATCCCAAAGTCGCAGCTGGTTCCTACGACGCGTCTGCTGATATTGGGCATGTTTCTGGACACAGAACAGAAGAAGGTGTTTCTCCCGGAGGAGAAGGCCAAGGAGTTGTCATCTCTGGTCAGAGACCACCTGAAACCAAAACAGATGTCGGTGCATCATTGCACGCGAGTCCTGGAAAAGATGGTAGCTTCTTACGAAGCAATTCCCTTCGGCAGGTTCCATGCAAGGAACTTTCAGTGGGACCTGTTAGACAAGTGAGGATCGCATCTTCAGATGCATCGGCTGATCACCTTGTCCCCGAGGGCCAGGGTGTCTCTGCTGTGGTGGCTGCAGAGTGCTCATCTTCTCGAGGGCCGCAGATTCGGCATTCAGGACTGGGTCCTGGTGACCACGGATGCAAGCCTCCGAGGTTGGGGAGCAGTCACTCAGGAAAGAAATTTCCAAGGACAATGGTCGAGTCAGGAGACTTCCCTGCACATAAATATTCTGGACCTTAGGGCCATTTACAATGCCCTAAGGCAAGCAGAACCCCTGCTTCAAAACCAGCCGGTGCTGATTCAGTCAGACAACATCACGGCTGTCGCCCATGTAAACTGACAAGGCGGCACAAGAAGCAGGATGGCGTTGGCAGAAGCCACAAGGATTCTCCGATGGGCGGAGTATCACGTGCTAACACTGTCAGCAGTGTTCATTCCAGGTGTGGAAAACTAGGAAGCAGACTTCCTCAGCAGGCACGACCTCCACCCGGGAGAGTGGGGACTTCATCCAGAAGTCTTCACGCAGATTGTGAACCGTTGGGAACGGCCACAGGTGGACATGATGGCGTCCCGCCTCAACAAAAAAGCTAAAAAAGTATTGCGCCAGGTCAAGAGACCCTCAGGCGATAGCTGTGGACGCACTAGTGACAACGTGGGTGTACCAGTCGGTTGATGTGTTCCCTCCTCTTCCTCTCATACCCAAGGTACTGAGGATAGTAAGTAAAAGAGGAGTAAGAACTATACTCGTAGTTCCGGATTGGCCAAGAAGAACTTGGTACCCAGAACTACAAGAAATGATCTCGGAGGACCCATGGCCTCTGTCTCTCAGACAGGACCTGTTACTGCAGGGGCCCTGTCTGTTCCAAGACTTACCGCGGCTGCGTTTGAAGGCTTGGCGGTTGAACGCCGGATCCTAACGGAAAAGGGCGTTCCAGATGAAGTGATTCCTACGCTGTTAAAGGCTAGGAAAGACGCTGCCTGAAGTTCAGACGTTGTTAAGGGAGTGCTGCATATTCAGCCGCCTTTTGTGCCTCCAGTGGCACCTTGGGATCTCAACGTAGTGTTGGATTTCCTAAAATCACATTGTTTTGAGCCACTTCAGAACGTGGAGTTGAAGTATCTCACGTGGAAAGTGGTCATATATATATTTGGCCTTGGCTTCGGCTAGGCGTGTGTCAGAATTGGCGGCTTTGTCATGTGAAAGCCCTTATCTGATCTTCCATATGGACAGGGCAGAATTGAGGACTCGTCTCCAATTTCTCCCTAAGGTGGTATCAGCGTTTCATTTGAACCAACCTATTGTGGTGCCTGCGGCTACTCGGGACTTGGAGGCCTCCAAGTTGCTGGATGTAGTCCGGGCCCTGAAAATCTATGTTTCCAGGACGGCTAGAGTCAGAAATACTGACTCGCTGTTATCCTGCATGCACCCAACTAAGCAGACTATTGCTTGCTGGATCTGTAGCACGATTCAACTTGCACATTCTGCGGCTGGACTGCCGCATCCTAAATCAGTAAAAGCCCATTCCACGAGGAAGGTGGGCTCTTCTTGGGCGGCTGCCCGAGGGGTCTCGGCTTTACAACTTTGCCGAGCTGCTACTTGGTCGGGATCAAACACTTTTGCAAAATTCTACAAGTTTGATACCCTGGCTAAAGAGGACCTTGAGTTTGCTCATTCGGTGCTGCAGAGTCAACCGCACTCTCCCGCCCGTTTGGGAGCTTTGGTATAATCCCCATGGTCCTTACGGAGTACCCAGCATCCACTAGGACGTCAGAGAAAATAAGAATTTACTCACCGGTAATTCTATTTCTCGTAGTCCGTAGTGGATGCTGGGAGCCAGTCCCAAGTGCGGACTCTCTGCAATACGTGTATATAGTTATTGCTTAACTAAAGGGTTTTGTTATGAGCCATCTGTTAATGAGGCTCATTTGTTGTTCATACTGTTAACTGGGTAAGTTTATCACAAGTTGTACAGTGTGATTGGTGTGGCTGGTATGAGTCTTACCCTGGATTCCAAATCCTTTCTTTGTAGTGTCAGCTCTTCCGGGCACAGTTTCCCTAACTGAGGTCTGGAGGAGGGGCATAGAGGGAGGAGCCAGTGCACACCAGATAGTACCTAATCTTTCTTTTAGAGTGCCCAGTCTCCTGCGGAGCCCGTCTATTCCCCATGGTCCTTACGGAGTACCCAGCATCCACTACGGACTACGAGAAATAGAATTACCGGTGAGTAAATTCTTATTTTCGCAATATTGCGAATACTTCGTTCGCAATTCTGCTAAGCTAAGATTCACTCCCAGAGGGCAACGGCTTAGCGTGTGCACTGCTGCGAAAAGCGGCTAGCGAGCGAACAACTCGGAATGAGGGCCTATGTGCGAGACTGGCTGGATTTTTACAGCGGCAATCATTTACATGGCATAACCACGTTGGTTTTGTTGTTTTACATTTAGCTCTATGTCTCTTTGATGGAAAACTGTAATTTTCCACCTCACGCATAACAAGGTACAACCATATAACAAAGTACAACCACGTTTTACACGTTTGTAATTCTTGCTTTAAATGTGGATGATGGAGCAAAGGTACAAATACTGCAGACTACTATAACTACTACTTTAGGACACATTTATCACAATTTTTCTCCTAAATTATTTCTGTGGTAACAGAAATTAGATTGCAGATGTAGGGGGGAGTGGTGTGAATTGTGGGTCTATGGGCCTGATTCATTAAGGGTTGCAGGTGCAAAGCTGCTCGCAGCTGCTTTGCATTTGCAGTCCTTAGCAATGCAAATGCTGGAGAAGGTGCATACCAACTGCTGTCTGAATTTGCGATGCAATCGCAAAACAGATGAACATCGCGACCATCGGTCGCAATGTTCATCTGCAACGGCAGAATGAGTAAGCTTCAGCTTCAGCTTACCCAGTCTTGCCGTCGCAGTGCGGCTTCAGCTTACTCAGTCTTGCTGTTGCAGTGCGGCTTGTGGGGCCAAGGAAACTGCGCCTCATGATGCAGTCCTTGGCCTCGCCACTCCAGGAAAACGGGGGAGACATGCTTCCTGTTTTCCTGAATGCCGGCTGGCACCGCCCCTATCCCTCCACGTGAACGCCTCTGCCTGTCAATGAGTCAGAGGCGTTCGCATTTTAGAGAAGAGATCGCAGGACCCGTTCTGCAAAAGCGCAGAACGGATTCTGCTTATGTGCAGTTTCCCCACCATCGGGAAACTGCACAGAGGATTGCTTAAGCGATCCATAATGAATCAGCCTTATGTACAATACTATGCCTTGGAGAGAGTTGGAGATAAGGTACCAACCAACCAGCTCCTGTTATTTTTCAAATACAGGGGCCGATTTATCACCACCCACATCTTCAGATGCGGATGTGCTGTGATAATATCGGCCAAACTCGCAATGCTTTAATTGAGTACATTGCATGGATGTATCAATTATTGCATGCAGGGGCAGAGCTTGCGAGAAAGATCTGTTCCTGCGAATGCCCTCCGCAGCATTATCGGTCCATTAAAGTCCTGCTACGCATGCACTGCCACCCGTTGCTACTGCTGGAATTACCCCCCCCCCTGCACTGCACTGAGACCCCCCCACCGGTAATTATACTTACCAGTCCCAGGAGCCGGTGACTTCTGCTCCCAGGAGGTTGTGTGACCCCGGTGCTATAAATTGAGTTGCCGCTTTGCAGCATCATTTTACTGCACACAGCTCACAGCAGAGCAACAGGAGGTCCTGGTTCCCAGCAGCGCTGCCCGGAGCACTGATCTCAGGCTCATGGACAGGTGATTTTTTTTTTAAAGATTATCAGCTTGTGGGCGGGATGTACTAAAGCAAAAATGCGGTAAAACCCCCGAAAACGGGGGTTTTACCGCATTTTCATATTTACTAACACCCTACCGCCGCGTTTTCGGCGTCCAGGGTATCGCCATCTCTGGATGGCGATACCCTATAGAATCCTATGGGCTTCTTTTCGCCGACCGCCGCAACCCGCTGACACCGTCGACACCGCCGCAGACGCCTCCTCCCCTCCCCCCCAGCTTACCTTCCTCCAGGAATGTAATCTCCTCCTCCCCCAAGCAACGCAGCCGGACGTCCTTCTGGCTGCAGGGGGGAGGAGGAGGCGCCGGGGGCAGCCTGCTGCTGCTTCCCGGCATCTAGCCTGTGTGGGGACCCATGGGAGGTGACGGAGACCCCCCGCAGACCACCTAACAGGTATCGCGGGGGAGCCTCCGTCACCGCATCGCGATGTTGATCGCATATGTTAGTACATATGCGATTAACATCGCTGCGGTAACACATAGCTGATCACACTAGCGGCTCCCCGCACAGCTTTCTTTTTCACATTATTTTAGTAAAAATAATGTTAATAAATATGCCCCACAGCCTGTAACATGGCACTTAGGAGCTAATTAGCTGATACTTTATCTCTGTCCACTCTGTCTTCCTCCAAGGTTTAGTACAGTATATAGACCCCTTAGGGCTTTATATGTGAGGGCAAGGAGTTTGAATTGTACTCTGAAGTGGAAGGAGAGACAGTTGAATAGGTGGCCAGGTAATAAGTAACAGTATTAAGTATAGATTGGAGTGGTGAAAGGAAGGCCTAAAGAATAAGGTTGCAGTAGTCCTAGTGTGAAATGACAAATGCATGGATGAAGTTGTTGTGGAACCCATGGTGAGAAAGATTTTGATTTAGAGATCGTAATGTTTGCATCGTATTGATATATTTTGCCACATTCCTTGGACATGTGTTTGAGAAAGTGATACAACATCCAGGTCGAGATAGAAAAATTACTGTTGGAGACACATGAGAGCACAAAGATAGAGAGGTCATAGGAGAAGTCAATTTGTGTGTTATCAGCATAGAAGTGGATTGGAGGCCGAATGTGCTGATGAGATCTCCAAGCGAGGAGGCCTAAAACACACCTTGGAGGAATACAGACAGGTAAAGGGAGGGAGGGGGAAGTGGAATCAGAGAAAGAGCCAGGCAAGGAGCAGTTAGAGGGGTATAAGAGGTCAACCATGAGCGGCCGGAGTCACAGAAACCTATCTAGTGGAGTGTTTGAAAGAGAGTGATGTCCACAGTACTGAATGTTCTTATTTGATTGGCAGAAATGACCTTTCTCATAGAATGTGCACCTGAAAGGTGTATGCACACCCCAGGGAAAGGCCATGCTTAGGCCTTTTTTCCACCACCTCCAAGGGCATGTAGAACAAATCCTTTTTTAGGAGCAAAAATACTCTGCAGATGCCTGTAAATGTCCTCTCCTCACCACTTGAATGTTCTTTTAAATATCTTGCCATACAAAAAAAGGAATCTTGTTTTGCTTACCAACCTTTACAATCAGGTACAGTCACACAAATATAGGCACAAGACATACCTCCCAACTTTTGATTTGTTGAAAGAGGGACACGCGCGGCGAAGGCATGGCCTAAGAAAAGGGGGCATGGCTTCACGGAGGACCCGCAATCGTGGGCCACGTCCCCATCACTGAGGGGGCATGCCCAGCGCTCTGTGAGCCGCTGGCATGCCCCCTCTCCCTGCACTGAATAGACGATGTGCGCATGCGCACAGCGTCTATTCACCGCTGCTCTGCTAAGCAGGGCAGCGAGTGCCTAAGCCTCCCAACTGACCCTCCCCCACCGCGGGACACTGCGGCCCGTGGGTGGGACAGCGGGACAGTCCCCAAAAAACGGGACTGTCCCGCGAAAATCGGGACAGTTGGGAGGTATGCACAAGACATAAAATGTCACACAGTATGCGCTGGCCCTGAAGTTTGCATAAATATCCCTCAAGTACCCCCAACAGTTCATGTTTTCCAGGTCTCCTCACAGGATTGCAAGTGAAATTATTTGCTCCACCTGTGTGTCTTTTAAAATGTGTCAGTGAGTAATGAATACACCTGTTCAACTGCTAGGTGACCTGGAAAACATGAACTGTTGGGGGTACTTGAGGACCGAGGTTGAGAACCACTGCCTTAGTGGATGATTGATACATATTATGCTAGCTGTACAATGTAATACATTCACACGATGTGAGGCCTATCTCAGCCACTACCAAACTGGGAGTGCACCCCTGAATATATGCCCTCAGACTGTACGTGGGGGTAAAAAGCTTATTTATGTGCATTTGTGTGCATTTGTTCAGTTAGACACATCATAATGGCTGTCCTGCAACAAAACAGTACAATATACGCAGGCATAACAATATGTCCACCCTCTGAAAGTGTAACAATGCGGTGTGAGTGTTACTGGGAAATAGAAATGTTGCAATACTCTATTTGTACACAAATGTGGTAAGAGGGCTAGTGTCTCACCACAGTTGCCCATTCCTGTGGGATCAGCTCCCTTCAAGAAAGAGGAAAACAAAACCTGCACATTCTGCACCTGCATTAGTAATTTTGGACTCCAGGCTTTCTGGATTACACAGCTCCAAGTGGATGTTTTCCAGCTCACCCAGCCAGCAGGAAGTCAGAAGCAGTAGAGGAGTTTAAAACTCCCATACACCCACTATACGGTGCACTGAAGCCTGTTAGAGGCCAGCGAGTAGGCTGCAGTTTTTTGGACGTTGGCTGTGCCAGGAGAGCATGGCGGATGGTGGCTGCAGGTTTTTGCAGCAGAACAACTGTTGAGCACAGGGAGTGATAAGACATTTACTTTCATGTATTAATTTTAAGTTATGTACCTGTGTGACCAGGCCCAAGCCTGTGTATGCTATGTCCAGTGTCTGATGCCAGTAAAGACACTGTGTTTTACTGGAAGACCTGCCTACGAGTACTTATTTCAAGTACCCTTTTCACAAATATAATAAAGTAACATGGTTTCAAGTAAGATCAGTGTTTAGACAGTGTTGTTATAGTTGCATTTTACATTGTAATTAAACATAGACACAAATCCAATATAATAAAAGGCTTATGCTGCTCCTCACCTCTGTGGGGGGAATTCAAGTGTTTTGTGTGCCTACGCCCACTAGCTGGCGCCCAATTGAGCAATTCAAGTAATGCTCCGTTCAGGCGCACACAGCGGTCAGTGCTGACATTACTGTTATGTTGTACCATCATTTTGATGGGCTGGTAACTAGTAGAAAACAATAATGCTAATGAAATTGAATACAAACATATCCGGGTTTCCCTTTTAACCATATAACTGGCATGGACACAGTGGCGTCACTATGGGGGTGCGGGCTGAACCCAAGTGTCACCCGAGGGGTGACACCAAAATGCTGACTCTTGCTCAGTGAGAGGAGCCGTGTGCTGCACTGCAACATTACGTGCAGCACCCGGCTCCTGTCACAGTGTAGGAGTCGGCACTGCAGAGGACACACTCACCAGGTGCAGCCAGCATCTTCCAGACCTCCAAACTGATGAAAACTGGGGTTAGGATGTGAAGCCATTCCCCCTTTTTGTGTCACGCCCATGGACTCTAATAGGGGCACTTCAAGAGAGAAGGAGGCCCATGTGCAGATTCCGTCTGGTTCCCCTCCTCTCTAGCGGGCAGTGCTGTAGACTCCAGGCACTAGGGGACCCTAGTGCTGTCCCAGAGTCTAGTACACATGCACGGTGGCCATTTTCCCAGTGGTTTTCTTTACTGCGCATGAACAAAATGCTGGGAAAGTGTCCGCCGCACCATTTTCCTGGTGCTTTCTGCAAAGCTACTGCTGCCGATGTGGGACACCAGAGGGTACGTATTTAAAAAAGTGGGTGCAGCGTGTGCACCCATTGTAAATGCACCAGTGAACACTACATACCCGCACCGGGTGCCTTCAGTTTACTGTAAGTGACGCCCCTGCATGGTTGTATGGGATGTGAACGTAGCTACAGTAGATAGGTCTCTCTGACAGACTCACTTCCCCATTCCTTCCTTCTCCATCCCCATGTGTCTTATAAGGAAATCAGTTCTTCACATGTGCAGAATGTATTTCCTTCTGCTTGTCCAGCCACCCGGCAGTAGTGTAGTAGTCTTTGACCGCTGACATCACATTACCATTGTGCGCCCTAGAATTCTGTGTGAGAAGTATTCTGTATAGCATGCTCTGATTACGAAAGTACAAAGAGGGGAACTTCAGCCACCAACCATTTTGCACTTACACCATAAGGCCTATCATCATTTATTTTCATGGGCTACTTTAAGTTTTCAGTTTGGCTTTATTAGCTGATTAGTGTAAGGAAAACCACTGTGCTTTTCCAGGAGCTCTATGGGGTAAATGTACTAGCCTATGTCATGGAGCATCTGCAAGTTCCGGGTGAGTCTGGCTGATGTTTTAGAGGTGCAGTAATTTAAAAGGCAAAATCAACCTGGCTTTGCTTTTTAAATGATTAACAATTTGAAATATATTGTGCAGTCTTGCCAGGAACTGGTATAAATGGTGCTATGATATCTTACAAAGATACAGAGTTAGCAAGTCTGAAAATATACAAAATCTACATTGTGCCTTTCATGTGTTACAATTTTATGCTACAAGGATGAACCTACCAAGGGCATACCTTCTACTTCCCAGGCACCGAGATGCAAAAGACAACTAGTGAACATAACCTATTCCACTCCATGCAAAGATGTGGTTTTGTCCCACAGGTCACACTCACTGATCTTGTACTGTAGGTACCACTATGAGGGTTCCGGTATGAATGGTCGACCATGTTATGGTCAACAGTCATTAGGTCGACCACTATTGGTCGACATTGACATGGTCGACATGGACACATGGTCAACACATGAAAATGGTCGACACATGAAAGGTCGACACATGAAAAGGTCGACATGATTTTTTTAACTTTTTTGGTGTCGTTTTTTGCGTAAAGTGACTGGGAACCCCAATTAGTGCACCGCGTCCCCTCGCATGGCTCGCTTCGCTCTCCATGCTTCGGGCATGGTGCCTTCGCTCCACTACCGCTTCGCTCGGCACAGATTACCGTTCCAATCGTAGTCCACGTGGATCGTAAAGTATGGAAAAGTTCCCCAAAAGAAAAAAAAGTTAAAAAACTCATGTCTACCTTTTCATGTGTCGACCTTTCATGTGTCGACCATTTTCATGTGCCGACCATGTGTCCATGTCGACCATGTCAATGTCGACCAATAGTGGTCGATCTAATGACTGTCGACCATAACATGGTCGACCATGTGAACCGATACCCACTATGAGCACTTTCAGACATGGCTAGTGGGACTGATGTCCTAGTCAAGTATATGTGTGTGTGTATATACACCCTTGTGTTTTATATTTGTGATTTCACTGATTTCAAGATTCCACAAACAGATATAATATATTACTTACCAATTTTTCCTGGTCCTTCTCCTAATTTTTGTATAGTGTCTATTGCCTTTATGAGACTTTCCTTATCCTGAGGGTCAGTCCATGCAATATCCACTGTAGGTGTCCATGCATACTGAAGGACTGCCACTTGTGTCAGGTCAGAACCTTAAAAAAAAACACATCTGTGAGTAAGTCCAGTCAACACTACTATAATAAAAGCACAATGATCAGAGCCTTAACAACCTGAAAAAACAATATATTTTTTTAAGTTTTGTTTAGATTTAACGTGTTACCTATGTTTGGAAGTGGGCAGAGATAGAACAACCTGTAGTGAACATTTAGGATCATCTGACTGTTCACAGCAGTACACACTATTCCAGGGAACCACTAGACAGATCTGGCAGTAAGCAGAATCCCGAGTTGCCAAGATAGGTGATTGGAAGGTACGGAGTACCCGGATCTGGGCATGTTTACGGACTCAAGCCTATCAGGGAGGGTGAACCACACCCATCAGTATGGCATGGTTATGCCCATTTGGTGCTCACAGCTGTTTCTCAATTACATGCAATTTCTTCAGAAAGGGCCTTCATATTCACAATGGGGCAAGGCCGCATCCAAACACTTGGCCACACACCCCTCTAGCACCAGCCGATGTCTTGGTGGCCCTAGCAGTGACCTCTACACTTGCGTGAGTTTATTAGTGTGGACAGGTCTGTACATGACAGGGATATGTAAGATGGGTAATGGAGGAAAGTGGTAAGTCACAGACTGATAGATAGTGAATAGAACAGAGTCCCTCTAACATCACATAATGAGAGCAAAACCAGGGGGAAGGCCTGATGTTGCCACTCCATCCACCTGTGTCCCCACTCTGCTCGCAGAAGAGTGTGGGGGCCACTTCAGAGCATGCCAGACCTGGCATCCTCAGCACAGGTCCACACTCTGCTTTTCTAAGCATGATTTTGTTTGGTGCATGTGCACTAAACCTTCTGAGAGCAGGAAGGGGACCTTAGGATGGCGAACTGGCATTGCAGGCCCTCACTTATAAATTGATAGGTTGCATCATGAATCTTGCTTTAGCATGACAAATGTCTGTGGGCACACCTTCATATTTTTCATGAAGAACCACCTGCACCTTGAGGTGCTCAAGGGCAGTATAATAGCATTGTGTAGGAGTGCAAATGATTGCTCATCAGTACTAAATTATTTCTTCCCAATTAATATTTTTAGTAAGTATATAGCAGTTAATACATGTAAAGTATGCAGGGAGGAGGCTTAGATGTGACTTGATCATGTGATTTGCACTAGCTGGGTAAGCCTATGGGCAGTGATGGATTTCCCACTAGGCACGTAAAGGCACAGAAACTAGCTGCAACAAGAACCACATCCCCCATGATGCATTGGGGGAGTCTCTGGAGGAGGCACATGTGCAGCCCGGAACCCAGAAGAGTACGTTCTTAGCCTGCGAAAGGGAAAAAAGAACAGATCTCCGGAGGAAGTAGAGTCTCGCTGGAAGCCCGTATGGGGAGGGGGCAATAATATTAAGCCTAGGGGTAGCCTGCTCATACATCCGCCCCTGGCTTCGGGGCATGCTAGGTATTCCTAGTTCACTTATATACAGTAATACCCCCCGGTCCTCTTCTTTTCTCTTGTGTACTGCATCAGTAGCCGGAATCCTGTGATCCCTAGGAAAGAGAAGCACCACAACGTATTTCTTATGTAAGCCATTATATTGCTAATGGTACCAGTCTTACCGATATGTGCCATTTTAATAAAATTCTTTACGAAAGTTTTCATAAATTCAAACTCTGATGGCTTGATGTAAGAGCTGCCATCCAGTATGAACATCACATCCATTGGTTTCAGACACGGCACTAAAAGATAATAAAACCAGTATGACAATGTAATATAATACACAAACAAAATCAGATATTACAAAGGTATATAAAATGTATTTCCCATATTTTCAGAGGTTCTCAATTCCAGTCGTCAAATGCCACCAACAGGTCAAGTTCTGTGGATTTTTTTTAAACATGCACAGGTGATGTTGCTGGGTCAGTAATTATCCTGCCTGCATCCACAGGTAGAAACCTGAAAACATGACCTGTTGGGAAAACTTGAGGGTTGAAAACCACTGTCCTAGGTTATGCCAGATAGCTACTTATGAAATCAATTTCTAACCTGTATCTCTGGGTGGAATTAGAGTAATGTTCACTGAACAAGCTGTAATATAATCTGTACCAGTAGGGCTTGTTTTCTGATGGCACTCCAGTATGCAGTTTTTTAATTCTTAGAAATAGTTCCAGAAACGTATCCAGAGTGTGGATGCTATTATAAATGTTGTATCAGCTTGAATCGTTCTGAGTGTCTGCACCTTTCATCTCAGAAAAAAATGCGCTGTGTATAAGGCAGCTAGCTGGATATCGTGGAGTGTGTCCAAACTCAGACCGCTACTACTAAATTAATACCTCCCAACTGTCCACCTTTCCCACAGGGGGAGGGCGACTGTGGTTGGAGGCATGGCATCTGTTCAGAATGCAGGAGGAGCCTGGACAGGGGCCCATGTGCAGTTTCCACCCAGGCCCCCTCCTCTCTTACCAGCAGCATATTAGTCTACTGCATGCGCAGGTCTCCAGGTAAATGGCACAGTGGCCATTTTCCCAGTGATTTCCTTACTGCATATGCTCAAAGCCACCAGTCCTTTTTTCCGGTGTTGCTGTTGACGAGGGACTCAGGAGAGGTAAGTACTTAAGAAATGGGTGCAGCGTGTACGGTGTGGGCCCCCTTAGACCAAGGGGCCTGTGTACACTGCACACACTGCACCCATTATAGATACATCACTGAGCCTGTTGGCAGCCCAGGAATACTGGGCAACCCCCACACTCCAGAATGATGTAAATGGAGGGGGAGGGGGTGCCACTCACAACCCCTTAGAAATGAGACCATGCATCCTTTTTCTGGCACGCACAATGGAGGTAATGTACGCACAGCGTCCCAAATTTCAAATTACAAATGACACTAATACCAAAAATAAAAATACTTGTTTGAGAAACTCCACCTACTGTAAGAGCAACATATGTAGAAAATGCCATGCTTGCAGCGTGACACAGAATTCACAGAAATACAGCAGCACCCAGTGCTCATCTGCTAAGTTGTTATTTGATTATTAATTTATTAATTAGAGCCAGTGTTATTTTTCAGCAGGAACTCTGTTCCTGAACCGCTCATCAGGAACTGGGTTACTGAACCTCTCGTTGGCCAAAATGTATTTTCCATAAGATACGTTTTATTTTAAAGTATTTTTCAATAGTTCCACACCCAGACCCACACTACTGATTAGAGCAACTTTAATATTCAAAGATAGACAAATGCAATATTGTTATACCTCCCAACATGACATACCTCCCAACTGTCCCGATATTCACAGGACAGTCCCGTTTTTTTGGGGACTGTCCCGCTGTCCCACCCGCAGGCCGCAGTGTCCCGCGATGGGGGGGGGGGGGTCAGTTGGGAGGCTCTGTCTGTCGCTGCCCTGCTTAGCAGAGCAGCAGAGAATAGATGCTGTGCGCATGCGCACAGCGTCTATTCACTGGAGTCAGAGGGAGAGGGGTCATGCCAGCGGCTCAGAGAGCTCTGGGCATGCCCCATCAGTGACGAAAATGGGGCGTGGCTCGCGAGCGCCCCCTTTTCTTAGGTCACGCCCCTTTTTCGGGAGCGTGCGCGGCTTCACCGCGAGTGTGTCCCTCTTTCTACAAATGAAAAGTTGGGAGGTATGACATGACCCTCTCCAGGAGGGACAGAATGCTCTGCTCCTGGACTTCCCTCTTACTGTATGATTGCCATCACCTGTGCTAAAACGCCTTTCGTATCCATTAGCCTGTTCAAAACAGGTGCCGGCAATCGATACATTAATACTTCTTTCACATCGTATATGCCAGGTCACACACGGGAATTGGAAACGGGTCCTTCCCATGTGCAACCCGACATTTGACTCCCCACCTGCCTTCCTGACCCGGCAATATGCTGGATGGGTTGCCACGGCAGCCGGGGAGCGGGTGGGAAGTGGGGGCGGCGCTGGGAGATGAGCTCATCTCCGCCCCGCCTCCTGCCTATAGTGTGAATGGGTACCGGGTCGCATCGAACCGGGTAACCCATTTACACTGTGCCTGATCTGGTAATTACATGGGAATAACCCTTCTTATTACCCGGGTTGAATTACCGGGTCAGGCGACCCGGAAATTCAGGACTGACCCTTTCACATCGCACAGAAGCAGAGCATTTTGTCCCTCCTGGAGAGGGTCATGTTGGGAGGTATGTATTGTAAACACTCCTGTAGCACAAAATAGGAACACATTGGGTTGGATCAATAGTGCAGTAAAAAGCAATTCAAAGTATGCTGTATGGGTGATTTACTCTGAATCAGTAAAGGCCTAGCTGGGTGTGGCCATCCCCTGAATGAATTTCACCCTCTGTCCATGAGAGGTAAGTGCAATTAACTGCAATGTCATGGGGTGTTGGATAACAGACTGCAAGCTTTAAATGTTTTTACCTCATGTTTTTATTTCCTATAGGCACACACAGATATGCAGTATATTACTGTTAGCGCTGATATGTCTGTTCTGCCACCCACACATACATTTTTCTGAAAGTACTTGGGAGTGCCCACTGCAGATTGATAGATAGAGAGAGAGAGAGAGAGAGAGAGAGAGAGAGAGAGAGAGAGAGAGAGAGATAGCACATTATAGATAAGTAAACTAGAACTATACCTTCAGGAATTGGAGGAGGGATTGTTGGTATTCTAATATCTGTAGAACAGCAGCTGTGGATCACTTCATCTGTTAAATTTATAATCTGGTTATAATTGTTAATAACTATCCTATTCGTGAAGATATCAAGCTCTGGTATCTCTCCGACTGTTATAGGAACAACATTAATTTCATTCAGTTGATCTCTTGTTTCTATTGTTATTTGATCAGTCGGCGGATTAGATTGCACCATGTACACCAGCTTTGGAACTTGATATGTGTTTGGGAATGTGTGCTGGGTGATGTAGTTCAGAACTGCCCCAGTGTTGGTAGAATTGCCACCCCTATAAACGGTGTCTCTAATCTTCTGAATAATGTACTGTTTGTTTTGGCGCTCTGTAAATGTGTATTCCACAGTTACCGTGAAGGAATATTGGATGATGGTGATATGAATGGAGGCTTCACCAGTATCCATTCTCTGGATGACGTTTTCAAGGAATCTCAGAGTCTTAGTAAAATTTTCCTCGCCAACTTTGTCAGAGCCTTCAATTAAGAAAACAATATACTTTGTGGTAGAATTAAAGACTACGGGTGACTCGGTAGATTGGGAACCAGGTGTAGGGGTAACCCTGATTGTAGCCTTTGTTGGTTCCGGTACTAAGTCACACAAGTAGTCGATGATCTTATCTCTGTAGAGCGGTAACTCATCTACATTGGAAACAAAGAATGGTTTGTTCATGGGGGATTTACTCTGAATCAGTTTTATATCATTCATGCTGAAATGGGGTCCTAGCGCCACGGGAATCACATTGATTTTACGTTTGGTCACAAAGCCCATCATACTGGATATGCTCTTTTCACTTTTGCTGGCGGTCAACAACAAAATCATTTTTGGAGCATTGTTTCTTGGAGCCTCACCAAACACATAATGGGAGGTGAATTTAAGAGCTTCAGAAGTAGGAGCACTTGCACTGCCATAGTATTTCATGCTTTTGACCTGGGCAATCAGTTCTGAGAGTTTCTTCCTCTCTTTAAGTCCAAACAGTTTGGGCGTGTGTATATGATAGTACTGGACGACAGACACGCGGATTCTTTTTTGGGAGATACGGATTTTTTCCATGACGCTGGCAACAAAATCTTTTACAGTTTCAAACTCAGTTTCTGAAAGTTTCGAGGAACCATCCACCAAGAAGACCAGGTCCATGGCTTTCTCACAGGTGTATGTCCCAGGTAGCACTGTTGGTTCCTCCTCCTCTTCTTCCTCATCATCAGGGGTGGGTTCCACTGGTGGTGGAGGTGGTGCTGGTGTCGCTACGGTATGCTTGGTGCAAGGAATACATTGCAAAGTTTGTTCTTCACAATGGCTACAAAAAAAATAAAAAATATTACGTTGAGAAGAGACGTAATCTAATGAAATTATTTTAGCATACTCACATTTTTTTTTAACAGAAAATGATGTATAACAGTGTAATAATACAAAAAAAGGATATAATACATGTATAATTTAAAATATATGTATAGTGGTGGCAGCCATTTTGAATGCTAAACCAATTTGATTCCCCAGGAACCAAGGACGTCACCAAGGCACGAAGGGCAATTAATAGTGATAATTTTTAGATGGAATCAGCTAGTACTGTATGCTGTACATATCATGAATGAATTTTCATACAAGAAATGTAAATGCGATAAAGACATACACCCCATATTCCATATCCACACCAACCTCTACCTCCCTCCTCCAGAAAGGTCTGTAGATTTCTACTCACAATAATACTATCTAGTAACATCAGCAGAAATGTATCAGGAGGACTTAGGCAATCCCAATGTAATTAAGGTTTTAAGGGGTACATTTACTAAGCAGTGATAAGAGCGGAGAAGTGAGCCAGTGGAGAAGTGCCCATGGCAACCAATCAGCACTGAAGTAACATCTATAATTTGCCTACTATAAAATTATACAGAGCTGCTGATTGGTTGATTGGGAAATATCTCCACTGGCTCACTTCTCCGCTCTTATCACTGCTTAGTAAATGTACCCCTTAGACCTTAAGTATGTGGTTTTAAGACCTACGCAGTCACCTGGGAATGTTGCATATAATTTATGTGGGAACACATTTCAGTGTATACAACAGGTATAAAAGGGTTAAGACAAACAACCACTGCTTTGTGCATAGGGTCTGGAGAGGGTTACAGGAATAGTGTTACAGTTTTCAAGGGATTATGAGGCTGATCCAGCTATGGACGCAGCCAGTGGCCACGTCCATCTGGTCTGTGCACGCGTACTGGCCGCAGTGCGCGTGGCTACCTTAAACATTGCAGCCGCATCCAGGAAGGATGCGGCCTCAGTGTGATTGATAGCCGTGGGCATTTGTGGGCCAGTGACGCGGTGTTGGCCGGGGGACAGTGGGGACTTGCTGTGACCATTTTCATGGGGGGCTGCGTGACGTCACACGCAGCCACTCCAGTTAATAAATGGCGGCTGGCAGCCAGGTTGTGCTGCGAGGGGTCAACCTTAGTTTAATGCATCCGCAATCTAATTGCGGACGCATCGGGAGTCGGCTCATCACACGTCCTGGGCCGCCTTGCCCTGTGAGTATGCAGCGAGCTACGTCAATCTCTGCATCAATTCAATGCCCCCTATTACTTTTAATCCAGCAATCAATGATTTCATAGTTTCCAAGTGTAATTTTTTTCACAACACCTCATTCTATTTGAAATCTATGACAAATCCAGAAAGAAATTCTAAATAATACCATTACCATTGTTTGCAGAGTGCGGGGTCATCTTCATTCAAGAAAATGTTCTTTCCATCTGGGATATGGTGACCATTGAGAACACACACAGGGCAGTCATTGGGGTCAATACATGAATCAGTTACTTCATTCAGGATTTTACCTAATTAAAAGATTATGACAGAGTATTTTATAGGATTCAGAATAAAACTGTCCTGTTCTCACATTATATGACAATATGACAATTAAGGTGGGCATTGCACCAGTAATTAATTATCTTTAAACATAACTTTAAATAGCACAAAAGTTGGCTACACATCTACACATCTACATTTTCGAAATGAAAATAGAGAAATGATAGACAGCATCTGATTGGTTGCTATGGGCAACATCACCAATTCTCTGTTTTAGAAGCTTTAGTAAATTTGCCCTTGAGAGTTCAACTGAAAATGCACGAGACTGACATCACATCACCACAGCTTATAGACTGCTCAGTTCATCCTCACTGACTTCATACAGAGTGAGGTCCTATCTGGGCCATGTGTAACTTCTGTGTTTTGCCTGTGTCTGGCGGACTGCCTTGCCCTTATGCCAGGGGTGTCAAACTCAAATTCATCGGGGGCCGCATCAGCAGTTTGGTCCCCATCAAAGGGCCGGTTGTATCTGTAGGTCTATCCAAAATTTACCGCTCCACCTGCCTTATATGTGCCCAGCCATCTGCCCCCTTTTAAAGTGCCCAGCCATGTGCCCCCTTTTATAGTGCCCAGCCATGTGCCCCCTTTTATAGTGCACAGGTCCCCATTTTACACATTGCGGCAGGCACAGGTCCCCATTTTACACATTGCGGCAGGCACAGGTCCCCATTTTACACATAGCGGCAGGTACAGGTCCCCATTTTACACATTGTGGCAGGCACAGGTCCCCATTTTACACATTGTGGCAGGCACAGGTCCCCATTTTACACATTGTGGCAGGCACAGGTCCCCATTTTACACATTGTGGCAGGCACAGGTCCCCATTTTACACATAGCGGCAGGTACAGGTCCCCATTTTACACATTGTGGCAGGCACAGGTCCCCATTTTACACATTGTGGCAGGCACAGGTCCCCATTTTACACATAGCGGCAGGTACAGGTCCCCATTTTACACATTGTGGCAGGCACAGGTCCCCATTTTACACATTGTGGCAGGCACAGGTCCCCATTTTACACATAGCGGCAGGTACAGGTCCCCATTTTACACATTGTGGCAGGCACAGGTCCCCATTTTACACATTGTGGCAGGCACAGGTCCCCATTTTACACATAGCGGCAGGTACAGGTCCCCATTTTACACATTGTGGCAGGCACAGGTCCCCATTTTACACATAGCGGCAGGTACAGGTCCCCATTTTACACATTGTGGCAGGCACAGGTCCCCATTTTACACATTGTGGCAGGCACAGGTCCCCATTTTACACATTGCGGCAGGTGGTGGAAGGAGGGAGAGAGAGAGAAAGAGAGGAAGGGAGAGGGGCTGACTTACATTTGAAGCGGTTCTCGCCGCTCTTCAGCCGCCTCTCCCTCCTCGTCTGCGCGGCTCCCTTCTCCCTCCTCCGACGGGGTTTCGTTGAATGACGCGTTTGCGCCGTGACGTCACGACGCAATCGCGTCATTCCGCGAAACCCCGCCCCCCCCCGAGCTGGGCACTCGGGAGAAGGGGGTTTCATGGCGGCGGCACCGCGGGCCATCAGACGAGGTCTGGCGGGCCGGATTTGGCCCGCGGGCCTTGTCTTTGACACCCCTGCCTTATGCCATTACAATTCTGGGTAAGACAGAGGGTAGTGATGGTTGACTAGAGCTGTAGCAGAGCAATAATGTGCTATGTGCTGGCCCGTCCCCTGCACACGTGATGTCATGAAGTGGTGGCCGAGTCACTGCTGGGACCAGGAAGCCAAGCTCCCAGACCATCCTAAGGGCCCATAGTGCAGCTCTCCGGTGGATCTGCAGGGTAGTGTTCCAGGCAACATGCTAGCTAAATGTAGGCGCCACATGATAGCAATGATGCCTCCGCCTCAACCTTGTGGCCTGGGCAGTGGCACCACTCACACACCCGTCCTTGCGGCTCTGTGACTGAGCACCCCAACCTTTAGACTGAGCATGCATGCTTTGGGATCATTGAATGAGCTTTTAGCAAATGAAGGAAGTCCCAAGACAGATGCACAATTGAAGTAGATTTGAAGTGATTTAAAGGTTTGAGCAGAGTTCCCAGCAAAAAGAATTGACCTTGAAAACAGCTTCAAAAGTCCATAGATATTAATGATCCCGGTTACACTCCGACTTTATATTCATTCAGCAGGAAATGAGCACGGGTCTGCTGTACAGTGAACCACCTGTGAGTATATACCCTTCATTTGCCAGTGGTTTACCGACAGTCACACAACTGCTTGCTTCTCCTTCATGTAATTATTAAATTACTTGTGGAAATAAAATGGATGTTTCATTCAATGCAAATTAATATGCAGACACCTTTGCCCCAAAAATGATGACAGTCAAGTGTCACATACATCACTATGCCCATAGTAGACCGTCCACTCAGTGGCGTAAGTTTGTCCCAGACGCCCGGAGGCAAGATAAATATTGGTGCCCCCCACCTATATATAGACAAATATATATATATATATATATATATATATATATAGAGGTGGAGGAGCGCCAATATTTATCTTGACGAATATATATATATCCCACCATTCTTCGCAGGCATAACGGCGTATGCTAGAAGAAAATTCCAAAGGACAGCTCTTGCGGTAAGAGCTGTTCTTTGCTATGATAGGAATTCCTGGAGTCCTATATGTGCATGCGTGGGCAGACACCTGCCACTGGGAGGGATCTATTTGAAACGTGGGAGAAGCCCATAGACACCATCTTAGCCAAGGGAGGGGGTGCAGGCTGTGGCAATGGAGGTCAGAGTGGAGGACAGGATGAGGCAGAATGGGGGTCATTGGTGACTAGTATATATGTATGTATGTATATATATATATATATATATATATATATATACAGCTATATCTATTTATACACATATATATATATATATATATATATAACATATACTATATATAATATATATATATATATATATATGTCTATCTATCTCACAGTATATCACAAAACATATTTACTAGAATATGGCAGTGCACTCAGAGAGGGAGAAAGGGAGCGTACGTTTTTATATAGGCACGTACAGAACACAGACACCTCGTTCCTAATCTTCTCCTGGTGCCCCTTCTACTCCTCCTCCTCTGCACTAGTGAAAGAAGGCTCTGCTCTCCCCGCAGAGCGCCAGCCACAACAGGGAATCCGAGGTGAGCGCTGTAGCTGTACCGGCTGTTCTTATCATAACAGCGCCTCGCACGTCTGTCCCCCCGTTCCTCCCGCAGCAGCAGAAGCTCCTCTCCCAACTTTCACAACCACTGCAGTCACGCACAAGTGCCATGCCTTTCTGGAGGTGAGTGCTGGAGGAACCGCATCACAGTCTGCGGCCGGCCGGCTTACTGTACAGGAATGAGTCAGTTTGACTCATTGCTGCCATCACGTAACTGGAGACAACGGAGGTGAGGTGCCCCCTTTAAAGCAGGAGCCCGGCGGCAGCCGACTCCATTGCCTCCCAGAGTTCTGCCTCTGCGTCCACTGTATGCAGCCTCTGCAGAATGTGCATTATTTATTTATGAACAGTTATTTGTAGAGCACGCACATATTACGCTGTGCTTCACAGAGACTATTCAGTCATTCACATCACATCAATTAGGTTTTTGGCTTGTGAAAGGAAACCAGAGTACTCAGAGGAAATCCACACCAACAAGAGAACCTGGGGGTGGGACGGTACCTCATCCACACCACCAAAATAGTAGCAGGGGAACCATTTATAACTGGTTCCACAATGCTATACATAAAAAGGTTTTGCACAATCATTTCTCTCCTGTACATTCACTGCACCTTAATGTCATTGAGCTAAAAGGCAGGGTGGGCACAATTCTTGTTTTTTATTAGGTTCTGTCATTGGCAAAATCAGGATAAAAGAACCGGCTTTTGGATTTACCGTGACAAGTGGACTATACCATATGTGGATTGTTATAAGGGTGATTATCTTCTTTTTTACATGGTTATAACTCAGCGCCACTATATTGAATGTCACTATATTTCTTCCATTTGTCTATGTAGAGGGTGTGTTTGAGAGACCCTCAGAAATTCTGGTACAGGCAGCTTTGTGTATATTTATTGCGCACTACTTTTAGGATTTTTTATTATTCAAAGCAAGCCAACAAGACACTGCCTGCAGTGTGCACCATACATGTCACTGCACCGACCCCAGCGGGTTGGGTATAATATGCCGGCGGTCCGGATGCTGGCGGTCAGAATACCGACTGCGGCATCCCGATGATTTGAATCCTGACAGGGGAAGTACCACCACTGACCCTCTAACCCTACCTTTTTGTAGCTTAACCCTATCCCTCCCCACCTGCAGCCTAACCCTAACCCTCTCCGGTGGTGCCTAAACCTAACCCCCCAGGGGCGCAGCCTAATCCTATCCCTCTCCGGTGGTGTCTAAGCCTAACCCCCCAGGGGCGCAGCCTATCCCTCCCCCTGCAGCCTAAACCCCCCAAAGGCTTACCTGTCTGGCACGACATTGTCTTCTCATTTGAGATCCTGGCTGTCAGGATTCCGGCGCCAGGATGGAGACCCTATTTGTGATGCCTGTATTGGTATTCTGCAACCCCGACCGGATCCCGACTCCAGCATGTGCGCACAGAAACCTAAGGCATGTGCACGCTTATTTGCACTGTGTTTTTAATCTTTATGGAGGGCTTAGTAATCATGGTGGGCTTGGTAATTATGGAGGGCTTGGTAATTCTGGTGGGCTTGGTAATTATGGAGGGCTTGTGTAATTATTTTAGATTTGTTAAAATGGGAACAGGGGCAGGGTTGCTAGGTGCTCAGACAGTGTGAAAGTTTTTTTCTCATACGTCCTAGAGGATGCTGGGGACGCTTCAAGAACCATGGGGTATAGACGGGATCCGCAGGAGACATGGGCACTTTAAGATTTGAATGGGTGTGAACTGGCTCTTCCCTCTATGCCCCTCCTCCAGACTCCAGTTAGATTCTGTGCCCAGTGAGACTGGATGCACTCTGAGGAGCTCTCCTGAGATTCTCTGAAAAAGACTTTTGTTAGGTTTATTATTTTCAGGGAGACCTGCTGGCAACAGGCTCCCTGCATCGTGGGACTGAGGGGAGAGAAGCAGACCTACTTCTGTGAGCTTCAAGGCTCTGCTTCTTAGGCTACAGGCAGTGCCGGAGCTTCCATTAGGCAGCTTTAGGCAGCCGCCTAGGGGCGCCGGATCCTGAGGGGGCGGCCGGCTACAGCTGCCTGAAAAAGGTAGCGTGGTCCTATCTCACAGTCGTCGCAATCCCCCCCCCCCGGTACTTATATCTTACAGCAGTCGCGACTGGCAAGCTCTCATATTGCAGCCTCCAGCTCTGCCTCCACTTGGCACAGGCAGTAACTTGTACAGCTCCTGGAGTCCTGGCTGGGGGTAACATGCGGCGCTGCTCTTCATTCCAGACTCTTTCGCAGATTACTCAGTCCCAACTCTAAATCGCAGCCTGCAGGTAAGGTGGCTGCACAGTGCACTCTCTGCATTTGATAAGGAAAGAGGGGGAGAGCAGCAATCTGGGGAGGGGGTGGGGCGGAGATTAGCAGCAGGCACGCACACTGTCTGGGGGGGGAACGTGCAGCAGCACACACACAGATGGTGGGGGAGATGGAACAGCAGACATTTAACAGAGTGGGGGGAGGGGGGTGAGAGCAGCAGGGCACCCACACATACTGGGGAGATGAGGAGAAGAGAGCAGCCATGCAACAGACTGGGAGTGGGGGAGAGCAGCAGCATGTCTTTAAACTTGGGGGCAGATAGGTGGAAGGGGCAGTAGGTAAAAGTTTTGCCTAGGGTGCCGAGAAACCCTGCACCGGCCCTGGCTACAGGACACCATTAGCTCCTGAGGGTCTGATCGCTAGGTACGCCTAGATTGCTCGTTCCCGGAGGCCGCCGTCACCCCCCTTGCAGAGCCATAAGTCAGAAGACGGGTGAGTAGAGGAAGATCAGAAGACTTCAGTGATGGCTTTGAGGCACCACACAGCGGCCGTGCTGCGCGCCATGCTCCCACACACACAGCGGCACTACAGGGTGCATGGCGCGGGGGGGGGACCCTGGGCAGAATAAATCCTCATTTAAGTGACTGGCAAAAGTGGTATATAGTGCCTGGGCACTGAATCCGAACTCCCGCCAGTATAAATATTTGAAAAATAGCGGGGCTAAAGCGCGCCATTAAGGGGGCGTGGCTTAGCCCTCACAGCTCTCATCAGCGCCATTTTCTCTGCACAGAGCTGCAGAGACACTGCTGTACAATAACAGGGTGCAAAACGGGGGGAGGGCACAGTTAATTTGGTGCTGGTTTAATAATAATAAAAGCGCTAACAGGTCTGAGACATTGTATAAATCGTTTCAGTACCGGGATAGGCGCTGGGTTGTGAGCTGGCAAACTCCCTCTGTGCTTCTCTGACAGGCTTTACTGTGGGTCTGTCCCCTATAGCCCCAGTGTGGTTGTGGGTGTCGGTACACGTGTGTCGGCATGTCTGAGGCTGAGTGCTCTTCCCAGGAGGAGGCTGGAGTGGGGACAGAAAAGACTGTGGGAGTGACCCTGTCGGCACCACCGACTAAAGATTGGGTATATGTTCTGAATGTTTTGAATGCAAATGTGGCTCTATTAAGTAAGAGATAAATCTGAGACTCAGAACCAGACATGGAAAAAATCCATGGAGGATGTGTTGTCACAAGTCCATACCCCCTCGGGGTCACAAAAGCGTTCATTTACCCAGATACAGATACCGACATGGACTCTGAATCCAGTGTCGACTATAGTGATGCCAGATTGAATCCTAAACTGGCTAAGAGCATTCAGTACATGATTGTGACGATAAAAGACGTGTTACATATCTCGGTAGACCCTACGGTTCCTGATACAAGGGTCTGTATGTATAAAGGAAAGAAACCTGAGGTAACGTTTCCTCCCTCTCATGAACTGAACACGCTTTTTGAACAGTTCTGGGAAAATCCTGACAAGAAGTTTCAGATTCCCAAGAGAATTCCCGTGGCATATCCGTTCCCTTCTGGGGATAGGGATAAGTGGGAGTCACCCCCCACTGTAGACAAAGCTCTATCACGGCTGTCCAAGAAGGTGGCGCTTCCGTCTCCTGACACGGCAGCACTAAAGGATCCTGCGGATCGTAAGCAGGAAAATACATTAAAATCAATTTATGTCACTACGGGTACGCTGCTCAGACTTGCCGTTGCATCGGCATGGGTGAGTAGCGCTATTGAAAAGTGGGCAGATAACTTGTCATCTGAGATAGATACCCTGGATAGGGATAACATTCTTTTGACACTGGGTCATATCAGGGACGCTGCAGTCTATCTAAAGGAAGCTGCGAGGGACATTGGCCTTTTGGGATCAAGGGCCAATGCCATGGCAGTTTCATCTAGGAGAGCATTGTGGATTCATCAATGGAATGCTGATGCTGAAACGAAGAAGGCTATGGAGTCTCTGCCGTATAAAGGTGGTGTCTTGTTTGGTGATGGCCTCGCTGACCTGGTATCTACGGCTACCGCGGGTAAGTCATAATTTTTGCCTTGTGTTGCTGCACAACAAAAGAAAACGCCCCACTATCAGATGCAGTCCTTTCGGCCCAATAAATAAAAAATAAAAAAAGGCAAGGGTCTTCCTTCCTTGTTGCTAGAGGAAGAGGAAAGGGAAAAAGGCCACCGGCTGTGGCAGGTTCCCAAGAGCAGAAGTCCTCTTCAGCTTCTGCCAAATCCACCGCATGACGCGGGGACTCCTCTGCCGGAGTCTGCTCCGGTGGGGGCACGTCTCCAACTCTTCAGTCAGGTCTGGGTTCGTGCGGGCCTGGATCCTTGGGTATTAGAAATAGTGTCCCAAGGGTAGAAACTGGAGTTTCAAGACGTTCCCCCTCACCGATTTTTTCAATCGGCCTTACCAGCTTCTCTTCCGGACAGGGAGGTAGTATGCGATGCAATACAAAAGCTGTGTCAAAATCAAGTAATTGTCAAGATGCCTCCGTCACAACAGGGAGAAGGCTTTTATTCGAGCCTGTTCGTGGTCCCGAAGCCGGACGGCTCAGTCAGACCAGTTCTGAACCTAAAATCCCTCAATTTCTATCTGAAAAAATTCAAATTCAAGATGGAATCTCTCCGAGCAGTCATCTCCAGTCTGGAGGAGGGGGATTTTATAGTGTCGGTAGACATAAAGGATGCCTACTTACATGTTCCCATTTATCCTCCACATCAGGCTTACCTGAGGTTTGCTATTCAGGATTGTCATTACCAATTTCAGACGTTGCCGTTTGGTCTGTCCACGGCTCTGAGGTTTTTCACCAAAGTTATGGCGGAAATGATGGTTCTTCTGCGCAAGCAAGGAGTCACAATTATCCCTTACTTGGACGATCTCCTGATAAAGGCGAGATCCAGGGACCAATTACTGCAGAACATTACGATTTCCCTGACAGTTCTGCAACAGCATGGCTGGCTCCTAAACTTGCCAAAGTCACAGTTGAGTCCGACAAAATGACTATCGTTTTTGGGAATGATTCTGGACACAGAAGTACAGAGAGTTTTTCTTCCAGAAGAAAAGGCTCTAGAAATTCAGAGTCTGGTCATACAAATTCTGAAGCCAGCGGGAGTGTCAATCCATCAATGCACTCGAGTGCTGGGGAAGATGGTGGCGGCCTACGAGGCCATTCCATTTGGCAGGTTCCATGCCAGAGTGTTTCAGTGGGATCTGTTGGACAAGTGGTCCGGGTCTCATCTGCACATGCACCGGAAAATAATCCTGTCCTCCATGACCAGAATCTCACTCCTGTTGTGGCTGCACAGCTCTCACCTCCTAGAGGGGCGCAGGTTTGGAATTCAGGATTGGATCCTAGTGACCACGGATGCGAGTCTCCGAGGCTGGGGAGCAGTCACACAGGGGGAAACTTTCCAGGCATACAATCGCTCTGTCAGCAATATTCATTCCAGGAGTGGACAACTGGGAAGCAGACTTCCTCAGCAGACACGATCTCCATCCCGGAGAGTGGGGTCTTCATCAAGAGGTCTTCGTAGAAGTGACAAGTCTTTGGGGAATTCCTCAAATAGATATGATGGCGTCCCGCCTCAACAAGAAACTTCAGAGATATTGTTCCAGGTCGAGAGACCCTCAAGCAATAGCAGTGGATGCCCTAGTGACACCGTGGGTGTTTCTGTCGGTGTACGTGTTCCCTCTGCTTCCACTCATTCCAAAGGTGCTGAAGATCATAAGAAGAACAAAGGTTCAGACAACCTTCATTGTTCCGGACTGGCCAAGAAGGGCTTGGTATCCAGATCTTCAGGAATTACTCATGGGAGATCCCTGGCCTCTTCCTCTACGAGAGGATCTGTTACAGCAGGGTCCGTGCGTGTACCAAGACTTACCGCGGCTTCGTTTGACGGCTTGGAGGTTGAACGCCGGATCCTAGCCCGAAAGGGTATTCCCAGTGAAGTCATTCCCACACTTCTTCAGGCTAGAAAAGAAGTAACGGCAAAAAATGATCACCGTATTTGGAGAAAATATGTGTCTTGGTGTGAATCCAAGAAGGCTGCTACGGAAGAATTTCAGCTGGGCCGTTTTCTCCATTTTTCTGCAAGCAGGTGTAAATGCGGGATTAAAATTATGCTCAATTTCGGCCTTGTCAATTTTCTTTCAAAAAGAATTGGCCTCCCTTCCGGAAGTTCAGACTTTCATGAAAGGCGTGCTGTGCATCCAACCTCCCTTTGTGCCCCGGTGACACCATGGGATCTTAACGTTGTGTTGCAGGTCCTGCAATCTCATTGGTTTTAACCTTTACGTAAGGTAGAGTTGTAATTCGTCACTTGGAAAGTGATTATGCTGTTGGCCTTGGCCTCTGCAAGGCGGGTGTCTGAATTGGCGGCTTTGTCTCACAAGAGCCCCTATTTGATCTTCCATGAAGATAGAGCAGAGTTGAGAACTCGTCAGCAATTTCTGCCGAAAGTGGTGTCATCGTTTCACATGAACCAACCTATTGTGGTGCCAGAGGCTACTAACGCCTTAGCGGAATCGAAGTCTCTAGACAGAGCTTTGAAAAATTATGTAGCCAGAACGGCTCAGATTAAGAAAACGGAGGCTCTGTTTGTCCTGTATGATCCCAACAAGATTGGGGCTCCTGCTTCCAAGCAGACTATTGTACTCTGGATCTGTAATACGATTCAGCAAGCTCATTCTACGGCTGGATTGCCGTTACCGAAATCGGTGAAGGCCCATTCTACCAGAAAGGTGGGCTCATCCTGGGCGGCTGCCAGGGGGGTCTCAGCATTACAGCTTTGCCCAGCAGCTACTTGGTTCAAACACTTTTGCAAAGTTTTACAAGTTTGATACCTTGGCTGATGAGGACCTCATGTTTGGTCAATCGGTGCTGTAGAGTCGTCCGCACTCTCCTGCCCGTTCTGGAGCTTTGGTATAAACCCCATGGTTCTTGAAGGGTCCCCAGCATCCTCTAGGATGTATGAGAAAATAGGATTTTAATACCTACCGGTAAATCCTTTTCTCTTAGTCCGTACAGGATGCTGGGCGCCCGTCCCAGTGCGGACTCTACAGTACTTGCTTAATAGTATTGGTTGTGTTGCACACAGGTTGTGTTTTCTGTTATGGTTAGCCTGTTGCTACCAATTGTTCATGCCGTTGACTGGACTTATGTATAATGCCATGTTGTACGGCGTGTTTGTGGTGTGAGCTGGTATACAGTATATCTCACCCTTAGTTTAACAATAAATCCTTTTCCTCGAAATGTCCGTCTCCCTGGGCACAGTTCCTATAACTGGAGTCTGAAAGAGGGGCATAGAGGGAGGAGCCAGTTCACACCCATTCAAAGTCTTAAAGTGCCTATGTCTCCTGCGGATCCCGTCTATACCCCATGGTTCTTGAAGCGTCCCCAGCATCCTCTACGGACTAAGAGAAAAGGATTTACCGGTAGGTATTAAAATCCTATTTTTTTAACAAGACTCGATGCATGTGCATCACAGTGATGAGATTATTTGTTATCAGCATTTGATTTTATTATATACTTTATCATTAACATTATCTTTTTCCTTTTTATCTTTATTATTGTATATTTACTATTGCACTCACTAGGCCCGCCATCAGGGGGGTGCTGCGGGCACAGATGTCCCGGGCCCGGCGTCTCTGACAGGAGGAGAGGTCACGGGCCGCTCATACCGCCATCCGCCGCCGCGATGCTCCGCCCACTTTTCATTACCGAGTTCTCGTACTGTCAAAGAAGAGGGAGAGGACGCTGCAAGCTTCTATTGTAAACGTCCCTCCCAAAATGGCCGCTGCCTCAGAGGAGACAGTTATTAAAGGCTCCTCTAGTATCTTTAATAACTGTCTCCTCTGAAGCGGCGGCCATTTTGGCAGAGACTTTTCAATAGAAGCTTGCAGCGTCCTCTCCCCTCTCCTGTGACAGTGCAGATCTCAGTCATGAAGAGGGTGTAGAGCTACATGAAATGGAGGGTGCAGAGCTACATGGGACCAGTCTGCTACAGCTCCGGCCAGTCTGTGATAGGTAACTTGAGGGAGAGTGAGTGGGAGAGAGAAAGTGTGTGCGTGTGTGTGTGTGTGTGTGTGTGTGTGTGTGTGTGTGTGTGTGTGTGTGTGTGTGTGTGTGTGTGTAATTTTATTTTAATTTTAGGGGGGAGGGAGGGGGGCCTGCCTATTTTGCAAGTCCCGAGCCCCAGAATTTCTGATTGCGGCCCTGGCACTCACTTTCTCCTTTACTGAGTTTTTCTTTTTGTATGTTGCCTGTGCACTCCTGTGTGGCGTTTTCCTTTCTGCTATACTATTATGCATTTTTATTGTGGATAATGTTGTGATGTTGTTATTGGGTGATTTTTAGAAGTGTCTGTGTTTTTATCATGTGGCGGTGTGTGATTTCTGAGTATGGGAAATAACAGAAGTCTTTGGAGACTGTAAAGCTGACACACATGAGCAATGTTTTGGGGCAATTTGCTGTTTTGCAGATGATTGCGCAAAGAAATCTGCAATGTATGGGGTTCACAGATAGCGGGTTCAGACCAAAAATCGATTGGGCTTGGTTAATCAGGTTGTACAGTACAACATGTTGGATTTCACAGATCAATTGGAGCTGTAGATTGCTAGTGTACGGTAACAATCAGCAGATTTGCAGACCGTTTCAGGATTGGCAGATCTGTATTTGCAAAAAATGATCTGCAAATCACTCAAAAAATATCTGTAATGTATGGGTGCAGATTGGTAGACTGGGGAATCTTTAAATATGCATTAAAATCTCAGAATCTGCAAACTGTTTTTTTGGGGGGTTTTTTTGTGATTGGTGATGCACAGTATGGGGGCTTTAATGCAGGAACTCTGACACTGTTGAGAGGATATGAGGTCAGACCAACTGTTATGACATTCCAACGTGATGACATCATTTTTTATCAGCAGACGGTTTTTTAATGCAGATTAGCTGGGGACATTGGAGGTTTCTTATGAGAAATATCAGATAAGGAAAGGACCTATGAGTAATAAAGCAGGGAGAAGCTGGAGCTGCAGGTGTATAATGGTTTCTTTACGCAGAGGCATAAGTTAGAGGATAAGAAAGCATTATTTACATACACTTTTTCTATTGCAAATGGCATAGTATTATACTACTGCTGACCCAAAATCTATGAGTTCAATAGGGACATTATTATAGTATATGTATTTTACAAGCAAAGTACAGATAGAACAAATAAGTCATATGTTAGTGTTGGTGCTAAACACTACAATTTTACAAAAAGAAACAAAAAAGTCAGATAACTACTAAAAGCATTCCTTCTCCACCCAATAAAAAGTTATTTGCAAATACTTATAGATGTTGGAATTTGTTTTCAGAAGTCTCAGCCAGCAATATGTATCCATCCTATTAAATAACCATCTGCTTGGCTGTTACAAATTATTTCAAACTGTTCCTTGAACTGTTTCTGATAATAGGACAGGTTGCAAACGCAACGTTTGCATAATGTTTACTCTTTATCGAGATTTCCATCCGTGAGAATGAACTGTAACGGATCGCTACCTCCTCTGTGCTACTATGAGATTATTCATCAAAGTGTTTGATGCAATTTGCAATTGAAATGAGGTTTTCTGGTTACAGAATGTTACCATAATGTTTTTTTTATTTAATCCACATTTATTTCAACCCTGAAAATGTTTCTCTGTTCCATATTATGACGGATGAGTGTGTGAATGAGCAGGAGCAAGTATAAACTCCTAACTAGGGTGAGACTGGAGAGGCTCCACACAGGAGGTTGTAGGGTTAACAGGTTAGGGAGCTTAGCCAATTGGGTTTAGGGGAGTGGTTTTGGGTGGGAGCTGAGGACATTTTGAGTCATTTGTTAGACAGGGTCTTCCTCTTTTTCCTGGATTCCCTGCCGCCCTTCCTCATTCGGTCTCCCTTAATTTTTTCTTTTCTTTTGCCCGTTGGGGTTTGTCAACCTAGCTGTGGCGGGAAAGAACGGCAGTCCAGTGGCTATGGCGCTGCTTTATGGAGGTGTGCTCTCTTCCCAATGCATTGATCTAATCTGACCTACCCTACTGGGGATCAGGGGTACTGGCTGCCTGGTTGGCCCTGTTATGGTGTATTTGGGGGTAGAGTTGGGGTCTCAACAGTTTAATTGGTCAATTGGATTAGTTAAAGGTATGTCGTGGACATGGGAACAGCGTTAAGATGTAATGTCGCTGATAGACTGGCCGTTCTTTCTTTGTGCCACCATACTTGGAAAATGAATACAGTTGACCAATTTTAATGGCATTTCAGTTGTCTGTGTCGTTATTTCTAGATAAGTTAGAATTTACTTATTAGTAAATAAGGTTTAATGTGTGAGGTTACATTCAGTCTCACATCTGCCAATAGGAAGTTTATGAGCTTCTCATAGCGTGGGGAGGATATAGATGTAACTCCCACTTCTTAGCGCATAAAATACATTTTTCATTAATGCGGATGTGCATGAAAAAAAGCGCACAAATAATTTGTGTACATATATTGGGCGGGATGCACTAATCATTGAAAATATGCCAAAACTCTGAAAATGCCATTTTCAGAATTTTGACCTTATTCCCATATGCACCAAGATTGGACCCAGAGTCACCTAATAGAAACCTATGGGAATTCTTTTCCACTGCCTTCTGTGAGGGATACACGGCGTCATGCATCATTCCTAAACCCGGAAGTCCTTCTATCACAAAGGACAGCTCTTAATTAGCAGACAGCACTTAATTTGATGACTCCGTGCAGAAGACCTTGTGAAGCTAGCGAGATATCGTGCATTGCCCAGTGTAGCCGTCTGGGGGAAGAGACACAGCGCATCACACTAGGCTGATGTGCTGTGGGTTCTAACAGGGATCGCTAGAGGGGGGAGTTTTCACTCCCCCACTCCGGAAAACAAGATGTTAATACATTTTGGGCGGGATGTACTAATAGACATCACCACCCATCGCCGCGATGCTAATCGCATATGTACTTAAATATGCGATTAGCATTGCGGATGACAGCTCTTCCGATAAGAGCTTGTCCTCCACGATTCCCAGCGGCTGAGCGGCTGCCTGACTTCTGGGATTCGGCCCGGGAGTCAGTCTGCGCATGTGCAGGGTGACAGGGTGGGCGCGGGACATGCTGGGAGGGATCCAATTGGATCCCTCACACAGCGCTGCGGAGAGAAGCCCATAGGCGTCTATGGGGTGCTGACCTGCCGGCCGGGAGTTAGTACATTAGGAAAATGCGGTAAATGGGAGTTTACCACATTTTCAATTTAGTACATCCTGCCCTTTGTCACTATTGCTGCCTGCTTTGTCTTGGTAAAGAGGAGAAGCAGAAAGTGCTATAATCGCACGATCCATGTGGGTGTAATACATCTACCCCTATGTACACTACTGTAAGCATAAAAAATATGATCATTTTCAATATTCCTTCTGCCCAGTATAGAGGATATGCTCCTGGACAGCTGTGGGGCAATAACTGTAGGGTGAGCACTGAACACATGGGAGCTGATGCGGAGTTCAATGCAGCAGTCCATGGACAAAAAAAAAAATCATATATTAGTACAATGTAGAAATGCAATCAGACCGTCCTTATCCGTGTGCGTGGTTTCATAGTGGTCATCATTGTTAGTGTACACTTGCACCACTCCTATCATCTGTGCAAAAAATCTGCCTGAAAACAGATATATTGGTGCATATACAGTTACACTAGTCTGCATAGCCTGCAATTTCGACAGCCTGCCACATGACCACCCACTTACGCCGTTTCAGTGGAGAGATGCAGCTAAGTGACATAGGACTCTTCAGCGTCCATAGTTGTGTGCACAGTATAATGCGAAAGCACGCAAAACACGTACGCAAAAACACCCTGCGTTCAGTCCTGTATCCATACCACTGTGGTCCCCTATTTTCTTTCCCAGAAACAGGGGATTTAGGAAAATGCAGATTTTTTTTGCTTTTCAATATTTTTATACTTCGTGCTGAAAGCGCTGCGTAAAACTCAGCTCATCTAATACCACCAGATCCTCCTGAGTAAATTGAAATGTAATAGATGTCAGGCTACATCCAGACAGAATCTTTTTTCTTTAGGAGCACATTTTACCGCTTTAGATAGAAAACACCTGGCACCGGGTGTTAAAGTTGAGGGCTGCTTACTTTTCTACGTTTGAGCCTGAAGACTGCTTAATTTTAGGTCTGTCGTCCTGAGGTGATTTACTGTTTCATATGGGTCTTTGCAGTAAACTGACAATGGTAGTACCTCATGCACATATTTGGCAGCAACAGATGTGCAGTCATAAGAAAAAGAATGTGAACAGATAATATAACAATGGATTCTGTCCATCCCTGAGCCGACTGCAAATCCAGGCCTGTATGTAGCCACTCACCCATCCCCCATTGTAGATTGCAGCATAGTAGTAATGCTTCAATGTGCCGCCAGCAATGCTTAACATATGAAAATTACCCCATATTTTAAGATGAAAAATATTTTTGTGCTCTACCATAAATGCCTTTACTAAATACAGTACATGTGGGGGATTCCTTCCTGTTCAACACTTGTATCTATCCAGCGGGGTCCAGGCTGCAGCCTCATTCATACAGTATGTAGGAGATATTCTTTCGCATTAGGAATCAGACTGGTCCTTTCCATTAACACCAGTACACCACTATACCAGGCTAGAGGTCCACTAGAGGCATTAGAGTTTCTATAATAGGTGCACACATTGCACCCACATTTTAATGCTTACCTGTCCAGAGTTCCATGTCAGGCACTGCAGCCGTGGAAAAAAAAACACAGCCAAAATGTCTGCCGCGCATGCACAGTACTGAAATTAGTCTCCGGAACATGGACGGAGACTGGCGCATGCGCAATAGACTCCGGCACAATGCTGGAGCCTACTGCTCCGGGGGAGAGGTGGTCACCTCACGGTCTGCACAGGGGCCTCCTCCTCTGTTAAAACTCTCCTGACTAGAGGTCCTAGTCATATATGAATAAATAGAACAGCTGTACAGTATAACACCTCACCTCACATTAGAAAACATCTTTATAAAATAAGAAGCAATATTTGAAATTAATAGAACATAACATAATATAGCTTACCAGGGGGGCAATGTGCTTGGCATCCTTCCACGCACTTAAGCGGGCAGTTGGTAGCTTCAGGGTGTTGACAGGTTTTTGGACAAGCCGGTGCACAACTGTTGTATCGCCATTCACAGACATAGCCCTGCTCCTTCAAATTCTTTTCTTCACAACTCTGCGCTATATGCCGAATAAACAAAGCATTATACTTAGCACACCAACTGTCTGCCATTTTGTGCCCTGGAGGCTCACAAGTAGGTTACACTGGGATACAAAATGGAGTCTCCAGGAGGTCAATGTTATACAGTCATCATAGGTAAGTTACGGGACTGTAAATATGTGGGCTCACAATGCATTTTTTAAACACAAATGCCCTTAATTTGACATGCATACATAGTGGAACAGCCATTTTGGGAATTTCTCCTGGAAAATGGTGACACAACTAATTGTGAGTGTGCACAATGGAAAGTGGAAAATGCTTCTTCACACATTAATAAAGCGGTACTTTCATAGTAAGATGGTTTGGGATAATACACTTCACCTTCCTCTACCACATATCAAAACATATTAGGGGAGATTTCTCAAAGCTTGGAGAGAGTTACAGTGGAGAGAGATAAACTAAGCCTTGGATGGAGATAAAGTACAAGCCAATTTAGCTCCAAAGAGCCATGTTGCAGGCTGGGTTTGCAAAATGACAGATAGGAGCTGGTTGTTTGGGACTTTGGGGGTCATTCCGAGTTGATCGCACGCTGCAACTTTTTGCAGCCTGTGCGGTCAACTAGACGCCGCCTATGGGGGAGTGTATTTTTGCATAGCAAGGCTGCAATCGCTTGTGCAGCCCTGCTATGCAAAAAAAGTTTTGTATAGAACAAGACCGGGGAAAGAGTTACTTACTCTGTGCGATCAATCCAGCGTTGCAGGTCCCGGAATTGACATCAGACATTCACCCTCCAAACTCCTCTACACGCCTGCATTTGGATCTCCACGCCCAGAAAACAGTGAGTTGACGCCCGGTTCCGCCTTCCTCCTGTCAATCTTCTTGCTGTCGCCGCTGCTACCGCTTTCTTCATTAGCGGTGTCGCTGCCCGGCGACGGCGCCTGCGCAATGCGGCCGCCGCGTATGCGCAGTTCCGACCCGATCGCACGGCTGCGAAGAAGCATAGCATGCGATCGGGTCGGAATGACCCCCTTTATCTCTGTCCACTTTATCTCCATCCAAGGCTTAGTAAATAGACCCCAAAGTACTGACCAATCATTTTCAGCAAGTTTACAGGCTGATTGGTTGGTACTTTATCTCTCTCCACTTTGTCCCTCTCAAAGCTTTGATACATCTCCCCCATTGTCCTTGGAGATGGTTCTTCTATAATCAGATACTGTTCTTATGTGAGAACATTTTGTGCTGGTGGGTTCAGGTCACAATGTAAGGCATACGGGTCACATTACCACTGGGGGGCGTCTATGCTCTCTTCTACTCACGACAAAAGTGTGATGATCTCCACTGGACATTTACTCCCTTCTGAGCGCACACATGGGCGTAGGCAGCTAAAGCATCGCAGAAGCATGCACAATCTCCAATGGACTCGCAGGTGCAGGTATCATAAGTACAGATCTCATAGTAGGGCATTGGGTTCACCTGTTGCAATGAAACAATCATTAAAATAAATATTTTAAGCGTTATTTTAAAATCTGATTTCTGCATTTTAGAGCATTCTAAAAAGTTCCTCTGTGTATTTAAAATAAAAAAATAACCCATAAAAAACAACATAATGTGTAGACTAGTAGGTTCCATCTTTGTGACATGGAAGTTCCCCCTAACTACGGGAAGGGCCATTGGATTAGATGGGAGGAGTTATGTATTTCACACATGGTGATACGTGGTCAGTGCTGAATAACCACCTATATAGTATATCGATAGTTTTATAAGTGGGAAACGCTGCATGGTAAAATGGGTGGAAAGATGTCAACACATGATCCAGTACAGGTCATTGGTAGACCTTATTCAAAATTTCTATGAACAGTAAACAGCCTTGGTTGTGGATCCCCAGTGTCTCCAGTTTCCACAGTGGCTCACCAGGAATTTCTAGCTCACAAGATGTCTGCGTGTACCGTGTGCAGGTTATAGGTGCAATTTAGGATGGGCGTCACATACCAATTTCTCACATTCTTCAAAGACGTCACCAAACAGAATACTGCAGGCATGTTCTACTGCTGCTTGTTTCATGGTATTGCCTTGACACAATGGCATGGTAGCAGCATCGGTGAACTGTTAGGAAAGAGATATCATTATCATGGCATCTAGAAACATCCTAGACATGACATGACATATAAGCTTACCATTTTTATGTTCTCCCCTTTCTATTAAAGGATAGATTTTAGGGTTTTTTCTGTTTATATGCCCTATTGGGGTAGAACCTAGGAGTTTAACAATAGGCAAAAGCGGAATTGTGAAATGGTGTTTAGGCCACACAGTGATTCTTGACCAGGCTTGCAGGATTATTGAGGAACAGCAGTAACTGCGGTAATATACACAGCAGTGGTATGACCATATACACTTCCGTGCAGCACTGCGACACTCAACACAGTGGCTTGCCCGGGGTTGCGCATATGCAGTAACACACCCAGTAGCCGACTTCATGAATGTGCCTGGCTAGCTTCACCACAGGAGAGAGGAGACAGGCCCTCCCCTCCAGCATTTACATACAAGGAATTTTTCCATCCACCTACTGTAGTTAAGCAATCCATCCATCTTAAGGGTAGCATGGTGATGCAATGATTCAGTCTTACACCAATGCCTTATCTATGTGGAGTTTGTATGTTCTCCCTGTGTTTACATGGGCTTCCTCTAGGTGCTCCAGTTACCTCCCACAGTCCAAAAAACATACTTACAGTATAGTTTAATGAACCATAGTGTATATGTGCCTGTGCACATCTGATGTGAAATAATAAGATTTTAAACCTACCGGTAAATCTTTTTCTCCTAGTCCGTAGAGGATGCTGGGGACTCCGTAAGGACCATGGGGTATAGACGGCTCCGCAGGAGACATGGGCACTGTAAAGCTTTAGAATGTGTGTGCACTGGCTTCTCCCTCTATGCCCCTCCTCCAGACCTCAGTTAGGACTGTGCCCAGAGGAGACTGACAGTATGAGGAAAAGGATTTTGTTATCTAGGGGCGAGATACACACCAGCCCACACCATACACACCGTACAACATGGTATACAATAACCAGTTAACAGTATGAACAAAAACAGCATCAGCCAAAGGCCGATCTCAACTGTAACTTAACCCTTAAGTATGCAATAACTATATACAAGTATTGCAGAATGTTTCCGCACTGGGACGGGCGCCCAGCATCCTCTACGGACTAGGAGAAAAAGATTTACCGGTAGGTTTAAAATCTTATTTTCTCTTACGTCCTAGAGGATGCTGGGGACTCCGTAAGGACCATGGGGTTTATACCAAAGCTCCAGAACGAGCGGGAGAGTGCGGATGACTCTGCAGCACCGACTGAGCAAACACAAGGTCCTCATCAGCCAGGGTATCAACTTGTAGCACTTAGCAAAAATGTTTGACCCCGACCAAGTAGCTGCTCGGCAAAGCTGTAATGCCGAGACGCCTCGGGCATCCGCCCAAGAAGAGCCCACCTTCCTAGTGGAATGGGCCTGTACTGAATTTGGTACCAGCAGTCCAGCCGTAGAATGAGCCTGCTAAATCGAGTTACAGATCCAGCGAGCAATAGTCTGCTTAGATGCATGAGTGTCAACCTTGTTGGCTGCACAGGACAAACAGTGCATCTGTTTTCCTAACCGTAGCCGTTCTGGCTAAATAAATCTTTAAGGCCCTGACTACATCAAGGGACTTGGAATTCTACAAGGATCACGTAGCCACAGGTACCACAATAGGTTGGTTCATATGAAATGACAAAACCACTTTAGGTAGAAATTGAGGACGAGTCCTCAACTCTGCTCGATCCGCATGGAAAATCAGATAGGGGCTCTTGAAAGACAAGGCCGCCAACTCGGACACCCGCCTCGCAGATGCCGAGGCCAATAACATGACCACTTTCCAAGTGAGAAACTTCAATTCAACTGTTTGAAGCGGTTCAAACCAGTGTGACTCAAGGAAACTTAACACCACGTTAAGGTCCCATGGTGCCACTGGGGGCATAAAAAGAGGTTGGATGTGCAACATCCCTTTTACCAAAGTCTGGACTTCTGTGAGAGAAGCCAATTCCGTCTGAAAGAATATGGATAAGGCAGAAATCTGCACCTTAATTGAGCCTAACTTTAGGCCCATATCCACTACTGTCTGTAGAAAATGGAGAAAACGTCCTAGTTGGAAATCTTCAGTAGGAGCATCCTTGGCTTCACACCAAGACACATATTTTCTCCAGATACGGTGATAGTGTACCGCCGTAACATATTTTCTAGCTTTATTAAGAGTAGGAATGACCTCCTCTGGAACACCCTTTTTAGTTAGGATTTGGTGTTCAACCGCCATGCCGTCAAACGTAACCGCGGTAAGTCTTGGAACACGCACGGCCCCCGTAGTAGCAGGTCCTCCCTGAGAGGAAGGGGCCACGGATCTTCTGAGAGCAGTCCCTGAAAATCTGCATACCAGGCCCTTCGAGGCCAATCTGGAACAATGAGTATCGTCTGCACTTTTGTTCGTCTTATGATTCTCAATATTTTTGAGATGAGAGGAAGCGGAGGGAACACATAGACCGACTGAAACACCCACGGTGTCACCAGGGCGTCCACCGCCACTGCCTGAGGTCCCTCGACCTGGAACAATACGTCCGAATCTCTCTGTTGAGGCGTGATACCATCATGTCTATTTGAGGAAGTCCTCAACGACTTGTGACTTCTGTAAAGACTTCCTGATGAAGTCCCCACTCTCCTGGATGGAGATCATGTCTGCTGAGAAAGTCTGCTTCCCAGTTGTCCACTCTGGAATGAAGACCGCTGACAGAGCGCTTACATAATTTTCCGCCCAGCAAAGAATCCTGGTGGCTTCTGCCATTTATGCTCTGGTTTTTTTTTTCTCCCCTGGCGGTTCACATGCGCCACGGCCGTGACGTTGTCTGACTGGATCAGAACAGGTAGGTTGCGAAGAAAATTCTCCGCTTGTTTGAGGCCGTTGTAAATGGCCCTTAATTTCAGCACAATGATGTGTAGGAAAGCCTCTTGGCTTGACCATATTCCCTGAAAATTGTTTCCCTGTGTGACTGCTCCCCATTCTCGGAGGCTCGCGTCCGTGGTCACAAAAACCCAATCTTGAAATCCGAACCTGTGACCCTCTAGAAGGTGAGCACTCTGGAGCCACCACAGGAGAGAGACCCTGGCCCGGGGGGACAGGGCAATCTTCCGATGCATGTGCAGGTGGGACCCTGACCACTTGTACAGAAGGTCCCACTGAAAAGTCCGTGTGGAATGGCCTCTTAGGCCGCCACCATCTTTCCTAATACATGAGTGCATTGATGAACTGACACTCTTTTTGGCTTTAACAGGTCTCTGACCATGTTCTGGAGTCAGGGCCGGATTAACAATGGGGCGGGTGGAGCTGCAGCTCCAGGCCCGCCCATCAAAATAGGCCCACAGGATCCACTGCTGCTGGAAACAGGAAAAAAATGTTTTTTCCTGTTACACAGCAAGTCAGTAGCACTAGAAAGCCTCAGCCAGAAGCCCTCCCTGTGTCGAAAGCTTTCTCTCCTCCCCTGCGCCGTCAAGCCACATTGGCGACCTCCCCAGTGGGCCCTGCTCCCCACCACCATGCAGAACAGCAGCAGCCTGCAGTGGACTTGCCTGCCGGGACGCAGGGTGACTGAGCCATTTGTCCGGCCCGAGACCCGACTGCAGGGCCGGCTAGTGGTGCTTCTGCTTGCTTAGCGGTAGGTTGCTTTTAGAGGGTTTTTTCCTCAAAGGGGGCGTGGCCACGGGTCCGTGATTAGGTCACGCCCCCCACTGGTCAGTCTGTCTACTGCTGTCTCCGGAAGGTTCAGTCAGTCAGTGTCACTGAGGAAAACGTGGGAGGGGGTGGTGGGGCGCTGTGGGGAACAGGGTATGTGTGTTGGAAAGGACAGACTAGGGGTGTGTGTAGGGACTGGGGTGAACAGAGTGTGTGTGTGTGGTGACTGAAGGGGACAGGCTGTGTGTGAAGGGGGGCTGGGGGGGAACAGGCATTTTGTGTGTGTGTGTTTTTAGGGGGGGAGGGGAAGGCTTTCTGTGTGTGGTGACATGGGCTTATTGCTGGGGTTAGTTGCATGCATAGACTATGGGTTGCTCACACTGGGGTCTATGCTCAGGCAGATGATCTGAAGCTCTGTGGACACACTCGGTACATGTGCATTCGGCTGCAGTATGTGCAGTGGGAGGGGCTTTGTTGGCAGAGTTGGAGTGTTGGCTACGGGGAGGGTCGCTGCTCGTCCAGCTCAGGGGATCCCGCCAGTGGTGGTTTTAGGTGTTGGCTAGCGGTCACCTCACCAGCGCCGTCAGCCCCCGTCTGCTACTTGCATCGCAATGCCCCCTGCTACTTCCTGCTACTGGCCAGCCGCCTCCCATCCTGTCCACTTCACGCTGCTCGCACCCCACCGCTTTCTCCTGCCGGCCACCCCCCTCTCCTGGCAGCTTCCTGCAGGCCGCCTCCTGCCAGTACTCCCCCTCAGCTTCACGCTGGGTAGAAGTATGAGAAGAACATAGAGCCAAGGAACCACAGGCGCCGGATGGTGAGTTATGTCTACCTGGCACAATGTGTATAAGGGGGCTACCTGTGTATAATAGGCTCTACCTGGTGCAGTGTGTATAATGGCGAAATCTGTATATGGGGCTACCTGGTGCAATGTGTATAATGGGAAACCTAGTGCAATGTGTATAAGGGGCTACCTGTGTATAATAGGCTCTACCTGGTGCAGTGTGTATAATGGCCTACCTGGCGCAACGTGTATAATGGCCTACCTGGTGCAATGTTTATAAGGGGCTACCAGGTGCAATGTGTATAATGGAAAACCTGTTGCCATGTGTACAATGGAAAACCTGGTGCAGTGTGTATAATGGGCTACCTGACGCAGTGTGTAAAAGGGGCTCTACCTGGCATATTGTGTATAAAGGGCTCTACCTGGCGTGTATAAGGGTTACTACTGTCTGGTGTAATATGACTGACGGACACTACTGTGTGGTGTAATGTGAATTGGTACTATTCTGTGGCCATGCCCCTTCCCTCGAGAAGCCCCTCCCCTACATTTTTGGCACGCGCAATCAGAGTGCACTGTCCCTCTTTTGAATGGGGAATAGGGGGGTACCAAAGGAAACGTTCACCCTGGGCGCCACAAAGTCTAGAACCAATCCTGGAACCCGCCCCCCTCAGCAAACCCTGCCTCCATTGGGGCTGCTTACGGAGCTTTCGCCTCCTGGTTTTCCATCCTAATCTGCCCCTGGCAGTAATCAAGCTCAGCTCCATGAAGATGGCTCGGGAGATCGTAACTGAGCTATCTGGCTGCTGCTCATTGCTAAGGGAAGCCGGGATAAATAGCTGCTGCATAGACATAGGCATGCATCTCCCACCAACTGTAAGTTATACCACCCGCAGGCATATAACATCAGCAAGGCACCACAACACCGCAAGCCCACACTCAAAGCCGATCGTCTAGCTATTATCCCCAGAACACTGCTATACACGTGTTCCACTAGTGCAGTGGTTCTCAAACTTTTTGGAGTCACGGCACCCTTGAGTAGCAGAACTGTTATTACGGCACCCCTAGGCCAAAAGTTTCTTATTGAGAAATTCAGAAAGAAATATAACATTAAGTAAATTGTATTTATACAGTATATCATCCTAAGGGTGTGTACACACGGTGAGATATTTTCTTTCGATTTTGACTATGTAGTGAAAGTCACCTTGCTATCCCGATTCGATCACGATGCGCGGTCCCGCCAGGTCGGCATCGGAAGAAAAGATAAGACTGTGCAGGCAAGTCAATCCTTGCTAGATCGGTGTACTCTCTAGTTCATCTCACATGTCAATGACATCTCACATAAGCCAAAATCTCACATAAGCCAAAATCGTAAGCACACATAGTCCATATCTCAAGAAAAGTTAGTCAAAATCTGTGCTATCTGGGCTCCAGGGAGTTCAGGGGAAATCGCAAGTGAAAATTGGGCATAGCAAGGATCTCACCGTGTGTACGCACCCTAAGATCTCACACCACCATTACCTCCAACCCCAGCAGCTTCCAACTCAGAGGTGATTGGCACTTTAGCGCATCTGCACACCACTAAAATTATATATATATATATATATATATATATATATAGAGAGAGAGAGAGAAGATAGGGTTGTCTGCACTCACAATTCAGTACATTATTGCTGGGGTGTCACTCAATATTCCATAGGATCAAAGAAGCGTTCCTTTTTCCATGAATACATAAAGTTCCTGTATGGAGTGCACTCACCAGACGGATACTGTAGCCAGTAAGATTTTAATAGAGCATCATGTACAGCATCATACCGACGTTTCTGTCCTTATCAGGACCTTTGTCAAGGTTGACAAAGGTCCTGATACGTCGGTATGATGCTGTACATGATGCTCTATTAAAATCTTACTGGCTACAGTATCCGTCTGGTGAGTGCACTCCATACAGGAACTTTATATATATATATATATATATATATATATATATATATATATATATATATATATATCCATTGTAGAAGAGCCGCACTCACATGTCGTTAATAATCACAGTTGCTGGGGTGCAAAATCCAGGAACAGGTCCTATCAGAACAAAGTTCCACAATACATGTGCACAAATAAGGATGCACTCACCAGACTTCTCCAGGGTGAAATTGATAGATTTTAATCCAGACAGCACATACTCACAAACAGAAGGTCAACCTTCTGATGGTGAGTATGTGCTGTCTGGATTAAAATCTATCAATTTCACCCTGGAGAAGTCTGGTGAGTGCATCCTTATTTGTGCACACATATATATATATATATATATATATTTCTCTGACGTCCTAGTGGATGCTGGGAACTCCGTAAGGACCATGGGGAATAGACAGGCTCCGCAGGAGACTGGGCACTCTAAAAGAAAGATTAGGTACTATCTGGTGTGCACTGGCACCTCCCTCTATGCCCCTCCTCCAGACCTCAGTTACAATCTGTGCCCGGCCAGAGCTGGATGCACCTAGTGGGCTCTCCTGAGCTTGCTAGAAAGAAAGTATTTGTTAGGTTTTTTATTTTCAGTGAGATCTGCTGGCAACAGACTCACTGCTACGTGGGACTGAAGGGAGAGAAGCAAACCTACCTGCGTGCAGCTAGCTTGTGCTTCTTAGGCTACTGGACACCATTAGCTCCAGAGGGTTCGAACACAGGGCCTGACCTCGATCGTCCGTTCCCGGAGCCGCGCCGCCGTCCCCCTTGCAGAGCCAGAAGACAGAAGAAGGAGATAAAATCGGCGGCAGAAGACTCCGGTCTTCATTAAGGTAGCGCACAGCACTGCAGCTGTGCGCCATTGCTCCCACTGCACACCACACACTCCGGTCACTGTAGGGTGCAGGGCGCTGGGGGGGGGGGCGCCCTGGGCAGCAATAAGAATACCTTTTGGCAATAAATACACATAATACAGTCTGTGACTGTATATGTGTAAAACCCCCGCCATTTTTAGTCAGAAACAGGACAGAAGCCCGCCGCTGAGGGGGCCGGGCCTTCTTCCTCAGCACACCAGCGCCATTTTCTCTTCACAGCTCCGCTGGAAGGAAGCTCCCCAGGCTCTCCCCGGCAGTATCCTGGTACACAAAGGGTGAAAAGAGAGGGGGGGCACATAAATGTAGGCGCAAAATTTGTATATACAGCAGCTACTGGGTAAACACTGAGTTGTAGTGTAAATCCCTGGGTTATATAGCGCTGGGGTGTGTGTTGGCATACTCTCTCTCTGTCTCTCCAAAGGGCCTTGTGGGGGAACTGTCCTCAAATAGAGCATCCCCTGTGTGTGTGGTGTGTCGGTACGCGTGTGTCGACATGTCTGAGGTAAAAGGCTCCTCTAAGGAGGTGATAGAGCGGATATGTGTGTGAGAGGGTGTCTCCGTCGACAACGCCGACACCTGTTTGGATATGTGAAAGTGCTAAGGTGAATTTATTGCACAAAAGGTTAGGGAACAGACAGGAAATCTACCTAGGTCTGTCCCTATGTCACAGAGACTTTCAGAGTCTCTCAATGCTTACTATCCATAATAACAAACACTGGTATCGACATGGAGTTTAACTCCACTGTCGACTACGATAATGCAAAGTTACAGCCAAGATGGCTAGAAGGTATTCAATATATGATTATTGAAATAAAAGATGATTTGCATATCACTGATGACTCATCTGTCCCTGACACGAGAGTACACATGTTTAAGGGGAAGAATGCTGAGGTAAATTTCCCTCCTCTCATGAGGAAAAAGAGCGTGAAACTCCAGACAAGAGACGGCAGCTTCCCACAAGAGAATTCTCAGGCTGTATCCTTTCCCCACTAGGGCCAGGATATGTTGAGAATCTTCCCCTGGGGTGTCCTGTTTGCACAGACGGTAGCACTTGCTATTCTCAGGGATCCTGCAGATAGCGTGCACATTCTAGTATACTACCCAGACCGGCGATTGTGTCGGCAGGGGTTTATAGCGCTGTGGCAGCGTGGACAGGTACCTTATCAGCAGAGATGAGACCCTAGTATGCAATATAAATATATTAAAGATGCTGTCTTAAGTGATAGATATATAGTTATAAAGCATGCCCAAAGAGACATGAGAATACTGGGTCCTAGAGTCAAAGCTATGTCGATCTCTGCTTGACGTGTCCTGTAGAATATGCATTGGACAGATGATGCCGACTTAAGAGGCATATGGAAGGCTGAGGATTGTGTGGAGAAGGGTTCTCGGGCCTGGTCTCCACAGCTATAGCTGGTAATTCTGCTAGTTTGCCTTATATTCCTGCACAGCCTAAGAAAGCACGACATTATTAAATGCAGCCTTTCGTATAAAGAAACAAGAAAGTCTGAGGTGCGTCCTTTCTTGTCAGAGCCGGGCAGCTAGTTCCCAGGAACAGAAGTCCTCCCCGGCCCCTACAAAAATCCACCAATGTCGCTGGGGCTCCACAGGCGGAGCTAGGCCCGGTGGGGACACGCCTTCGTAAGTTCAGCCACAAGTGGGTTCACTCCCTGTTCGATCCCTGGGCAATAGATATTGTGTCTCAGGGATACAAGCTGGACTGTGAGAAGATGCCCCCTCACCGACGGCCCTGCGGGCTTCCCCCCAAGAGAGGGAGCCAGTGTTAACTGCAATTCACAAATTGTATCTTTAACAGGTGGTGGTCAAGGGTCCCCTCCTTCAACAAGAGGGTGTTATTATTAGACCATGTTGTAATCCCGAAACCAGACGGTTCGGTCAGACCCATATTGAATTAAAAATCCCTGAACATATACCTGAGAAGGTCCAAGTTCAAGATGGAATCGCTAAGAGCGGTCAGTGCAAGCCTAAAAAGGGGGAGACTTTATTGTGAATCGGGACATAAGGGATGCATACCTTCAGGTCCCCATTTATCCACCTCATTAGGCGCACCTCAGAATTGCGGTACGGGATTGTCATTACCAATTTCAGATGTTGCCGTTTGGTCTCTCCACGGCCCCGAGAATATTCACCATGGTAATGGCGGATATGATTGTGCTCCTGCGGAAGCAAGGTGTCACTATTATCACGTACTTGGACGATCTCCTCATAAAAGCGAGATCAAGAGAGCAGTTGCTGAACAGCGTATCACTTTCTCTGGAAGTGTAACGGCAACACGGCTGGATTCTATATATTCCAAAGTCGTAGTTGGTTCCTACAGCTCATCTGCCTCTCCTAGGCACGATCTTAGACACAGACCAGAAAAGGGTTTATCTCCCGATAGAGAGAGCTCAGGAGCTTATGACACTGGTCAGGAATCTATTAAAACCAAAACAGGTGTCAGTGCATCACTGCACTCGAGTCCTGGGAAGGATGGTGGCATCATACGAGGCCATCCCCTTAGGCAGGTTCCATGCGAGGACTTTCCAATGGGACTTACTGGACAAGTGGTCCGGATCACCTCTTCAGAGGCATCGGTTAATCACCCTACCCTCCAGGGCCAGGGTGTCTCTCCTGTGGTGGCTGCAGAGTGCTCACCTTCTCGAGGGCCGCAGATTCGGCATTCAGGACTGGATCCTGGTGACCACGGATGCAAGCCTCCGAGGGTGGGGGGCAGTTACACAGGGAAGAAATTTCCAAGGTCTGTGTTCAAGTCAACAGACTTGCCTTCACATCAATATCCTGGAACTATGGGCCATATACAACGCCCTAAGTCAAGCGGAGATCCTGCTTCGCGACAAACCGGTTCTGATCCAGTCAGACCGCAAGGGGTTCATGTAAACCGCCAAGGCGGCACAAGGAGCAGGGTGGCGAGGGTAGAAGCCACCAGAATTCTTCGCTGGGCGGAGAATCAAGTAAGCGCACTGTCAGCAGTGTTCATTCCGGGAGTGGACAACTGGGAAGCAGACTTCCTCAGCAGGCACGACCTCCACCCGGGAAAGTGGGGACTTCATCAGGAAGTCTTCACGCAGTTTGCAAATTTATGGGAACTGCCTCAGGTGGACTAGATGGCGTCCCACCTCAATAAAAAGCTAAAAAAAATAAATAAAAAAAAAGGTTTTACGCCGGGTCAAGGGACCCTCAGGTGATAGCTGTGGTCGCACTAGTAACACCGTGGGTGTTCCAGTCGGTCTATGTATTCCCTCCTCTTCCTCTCATACCCAAGGGCTGAGAATTGTAATAAAAGGAGGAGTGAGAACAATATTCTTTGCTCCGAATTGGCCAAGAAGGACTCGGTACCCGGAGCTGCAAGAAATGCTCTCAGAGGACTCAGGGCTTCTGCCTCTCAGACAGGACATGTTGCAACAGGGGCCCTGTCTGTTCCAAGACTTACCGCGGCTGCATTTGACGGCATGGCGGTTGAACGCCGGATCATAGTGGAAAAGGGCATTCCGGATGCAGTTATTCCTACGCTGATAAAGGCTAGGAAAGACGTGACAGCAAGACTTTTTCACTGTATATAGCGAAAATAGGTTGCTTGGTGTGAGGCTGGGAAGGCCCTACAGAGGAATTCCAGTGGGGTCGATTCCTGCACTTCCTATAGTCAGGAGTGACTATGGGCCTAAAATTAGGATCCATAAAGGTCAAGATTTCGGCCCTATCCATTTTCTCTCAAAAAGAACTGGCTTCACTGCCTGAAGTTCAGACGTTGTTCCGGGGGTGCTGCATATTCAGCCTCCTTTTGGCCCACCGGTGGCACCTTGGGATCTTAACGTTGTGTTGGATTTCCTGAAATCCCACTGGTTTGAGCCACTTAAGACCGTGGAGCTAAAATATCTCACGTGGAAAGTGGTCATGCTATTGGCCTTAGCTTCGGCTAGGCGTGTGTCAGAATTGGCGGTTTTGTCATGTAGAAGCCCTTATCTGATCTTCCATATGAACAGGGCAGAATTGAGGACTCGTCCCCAATTTCTCCCTAGGGTGGTATCATCGTTTCATTTGAACCAGCCTATTGTGGTGCCTGCGGCTACTAGGGACTTGGAGGATTCCAAGTTGCTGGACGTAGTCCGGGCTTTGAAAATTTATGTTTCCGGAACGGCGGGAGTCCGAAAGTCTGACTCGCTGTTTATTCTGTATGCAGCCAACAAGGTTGGCGCTCCTGCTTCGAAGCAGACTATTGCTCGCTGGATCTATAGCACGATTCAGCTGGTTCACTCTGCGGCTGGATTGCCGCATCCAAAATGGTGAAAGCCCATTCCACAAGGAAGGTGGGCTCTTCTTGGGCGGCTGCCCGAGGGGTCTCTGCTTTACAGCTTTGCCGAGCTGCTACTTGGTCGGGGTCAAACAAGTTTGCTAAGTTCTACAAGTTTGATACCCTGGCTGAGGAGGACCTTGAGTTTGCTCATGCGGTGCTGCAGAGTCATCCGCATTCTCCCGCCCGTTTGGGAGCTTTGGTATAATCCCCATGGTCCTTACGGAGTTCGCAGCATCCACTAGGACGTCAGAGAAAATAAGAATTTACTCACCGGTAATTCTATTTCTCGTAGTCCGTAGTGGATGCTGGGCGCCCATCCCAAGTGCGGACTCTCTGCAATACATGTATATAGTTATTGCTTAACTAAAGGGTTATTGTTATGAGCCATCCGTTAAATGAGGCTCAGTTGTTGTTCATACTGTTAACTGGGTATGGTTATCACAAGTTGTACAGTGTGATTGGTGTGGCTGGTATGAGTCTTACCCTGGATTCCAAATCCTTTCCTTGTTGTGTCAGCTCTTCCGGGCACAGTTTCCTTAACTGAGGTCTGGAGGAGGGGCATAGAGGGAGGAGCCAGTGCACACCAGATAGTACCTAATCTTTCTTTTAGAGTGCCCAGTCTCCTGCGGAGCCCGTCTATTCCCCATGGTCCTTACGGAGTTCCCAGCATCCACTACGGACTACGAGAAATAGAATTACCGGTGAGTAAATTCTTATTTTATATATATATATATATATATATATATGTATGTAGATAGATAGATAGATAGAGAGAGAGAGAGGTATAGAAGAAATAATGGAAATGTAAGACCATCAGAAACAGCATAACCTACATCACATGCTGTAGTAATGGCTGTCAATCATATAGTCACTTGAAGTGTCAGGTGATTATATTCCGGACCAATTTCAAGACCACCAACAATTACAGCAGCCGCTTTCAAGCCAAAAAGTACCTGCAGTTACTTGTTGGCTTGAGAGCGGCTGCTGTAATTATTGGCAGCTTTGACTCAGACAAGGGACAATGGGGGTCATTCCGAGTTGATCGTACGCTGCCGATTTTCGCTGCGCCGTGATCAGGTAGCTACTGCGCATGCGTATGCACCACAATGCGCACGTGCATCGTACAGGTACAATGCGGATCCTTGCTGAGCGATAGATTTAACGAAGAATCCATACGCACAGCCGATCGCTATAAGATTGACAGGAAGAGGGCGTTTATGGGTGTCAACTGACCGTTTTCTGGGAGTGGTAGGGAAAGCGCAGGCGGGTCCGAGCGTTTGGAGGGCGGGTGTCTGACGTCAATTCCGGCACCAAAAAGACTGAAGTGATCGCAAGGGCTGAGTAAGTTCAGACCTACTCTGAAACTGCACAACATGTTTTTGTAGAGGTCGGTTGCACAAGCGTTCGCACACTTACAAAGTGAAAATACACTCCCCCATGGGTGGCGACTATGCGTTTGCACGGCTGCTAAAAACAGCTAGTGAGCGATTAACTCGGAATGAGGGCCAATGTGTGAAGGGCCCTGCGTGACCCAACCTCGCTGTTGCTGGTAACACCCCCTGCGACGGTACACAATAGGCCCTTCATAAATTTCAGCTCCAGGCCCATGTGATCCTTAATCTGGCACTGTCTGGAGTACTTGGGCTGTTTCTTCTGGGAGAAAGACCTTTCGTTTTTCTGTGTCCAGAATCATGCCCAAAAACGACAGTCGAGTTGCTGGAACCAACTGCGACTTTGGTAGATTTAGGATCCAGCCGTGTTGTTGTAGGTTTTGTTTAGGTGTTGTTGTCTCAGGGAGAGAGATACGCTTTGTAACAAATTTTTCCCTTGAACTCGCCTTTATCAGGAGATCGTCCAAGTACGGGATAATTGTGACGCCTTGCTTGCGCAGAAGCACCATCATTTCCGCCATTAACTTGTCGGGGCCGTGGAAAACCCAAACGGCAACGTCTGAAATTGGTAATAATAATCCTGTACAGCGAATCTCAGGTACGCCTTATGAGGAGGATAAATGGGGACATGAAGGTATGCATCCTTTTTGTGTCTGGTGACACCATAACCCCCCTTCCAGGCTGGAGATCACTGCCCGGAGAGATTCCATCTTGAATTTGAACCTTTTCAGATATAGGTTCAGGGATTTTAGATACATAATGGGCCTGACCTAGCCATCTGGTTTCGGGACCAGAAAAAGGCTTGAATAAAAACCCTTCCCCTGTTGTAGAAGGGGAACCTTGATATTCACTTACTGACGATACAGTTTCTGTAAGGCAACTGCCACTGTTTCCATCTCTGGGGAGGAAACTGGCAATGGATTTTGTAGAGGACGGGGAGGACTTTTGTCCCTGGGAACTAGCCGTAGCAGGCACTCTTTTCCCTCTACCTCCACCTCTGGCGAGGAAGGAAAAGCCCCGACCCTTTCTGAACTTATGCGACCGAAAGGACTGCATCTGATATTGAGGTGTTTTCTTTTGCTGTGGGGGAACATAAGGCAAAAAAGAAGATTTACCCGCGGTAGCTGTGGTAACCAGATCCGCGAGGCCCTCCCCAAATAAAACTTCACCTTTGTAAGGCAAAGTCTCAATATGTCTTTTTGAATCAGCATCACCCATCCATTGGCGGGTCCACAGGGACCGTCTAGCAGAAATTGCCATGGCATTGGCTCTTGAACCCAACAGCCCAATATCTCTTGCAGCTTCTCTCATATATTTCTCTAACGTCCTAAGTGGATGCTGGGGACTCCGTAAGGACCATGGGGAATAGCGGCTCCGCAGGAGACTGGGCACATCTAAAGAAAGCTTTAGGACTATCTGGTGTGCACTGGCTCTTCCCCCTATGACCCTCCTCCAAGCCTCAGTTAGATCTCTGTACCCGAACGAGAAGGGTGCACACTAGGGGCTCTCCTGAGCTTCTTAGTGAAAGTTTTAGTTTAGGTTTTTTATTTTCAGTGAGACCTGCTGGCAACAGGCTCACTGCATCGAGGGACTAAGGGGAGAAGAAGCGAACTCACCTGCGTGCAGAGTGGATTGGGCTTCTTAGGCTACTGGACATTAGCTCCAGAGGGACGATCACAGTCCCAGCTTGGATGGGTCCCAGAGCCGCGCCGCCGGCCCCCTTACAGAGCCAGAAGGCAGAAGAGGTCCGGAAAATCGGCGGCAGAAGACGTCCTGTCTTCAACAAGGTAGCGCACAGCACTGCAGCTGTGCGCCATTGCTCTCAGCACACTTCACACTTCGGTCACTGAGGGTGCAGGGCGCTGGGGGGGGGGCGCCCTGAGACGCAATAAAAACACCTTGGATGGCAAAAAAAAATGCATCACATATAGCTCCTGGGCTATATGGATGCATTTAACCCCTGCCAGAATACATAGAAAAACGGGAGATAAGGCCGCCGATAAGGGGGCGGAGCCTATCTCCTCAGCACACTGGCGCCATTTTCCCTCACAGCTCCGTTGGAGGGAAGCTCCCTGGCTCTCCCCTGCAGTCACTACACTACAGAAAGGGTTAAAAAAGAGAGGGGGGCACTAATTAGGCGCAGTATTAACTATACAGCAGCTATAAGGGGAAAAACACTTATATAAGGTTATCCCTGTATATATATAGCGCTCTGGTGTGTGCTGGCAAACTCTCCCTCTGTCTCCCCAAAGGGCTAGTGGGGTCCTGTCCTCTATCAGAGCATTCCCTGTGTGTGTGCTGTATGTCGGTACTTTTGTGTCGACATGTATGAGGAGAAAAATGATGTGGAGACGGAGCAGATTGCCTGTAATAGTGATGTCACCCCCTAGGGGGTCGACACCTGAGTGGATGAACTGTTGGAAGGAATTACGTGACAGTGTCAGCTCTGTATAAAAGACAGTGGTTGACATGAGACAGCCGGCTACTCAGCTTGTGCCTGTCCAGACGTCTCATAGGCCGTCAGGGGCTCTAAAGCGCCCGTTACCTCAGATGGCAGATATAGACGCCGACGCGGATACTGACTCCAGTGTCGACGGTGAAGAGACAAATGTGACTTCCAGTAGGGCCACACGTTACATGATTGAAGCAATTAAAAATGTTTTACACATTTCTGATAATACGAGTACCACCAAAAAGGGGTATTATGTTCGGTGAGGAAAAACTACCTGTAGTTTTCCTGAATCTGAGAAATTAAATGAGGTGTGTGATGATGCGTGGGTTTCCCCCGATAACAACTGATAATTTCTAAAATGTTATTGGCATTATATCCTTTCCCGCCAGAGGTTAGGGTGCGTTGGGAAACACCCCCTAGGGTGGATAAAGCGCTCACACGCTTGTAAGGGCTCTACCTTCGCCTGAGATGGCCGCCCTTAAGGATCCTGCTGATAGAAAGCAGGAGGGTATCCTAAAAGGTATTTACACACATACTGGTGTTATACTGCGACCAGCAATCGCCTCAGCCTGGATGTGCAGTGCTGGGTTGGCGTGGTCGGATTCCCTGACTGAAAATATTGATACCCTAGATAGGGACAGTATATTTTTGCCTATAGAGCATTTAAAAGATGCATTTCTATATATGCGTGATGCACAGCGGAATATTTGCCGACTGGCATCAAGTCTAAGTGCGTTGTCCATTTCTACCAGTAGAGGGTTATGGACACGTCAGTGGTCAGGTGATGCGTATTCCAAAAGGCATTTGGAAGTATTGCTTTATTAAGGGGAGGAGTTATTTGGGGTCGGTCTTTCAGACCTGGTGGCCACGGCAACAGCTGGGAATTCCACGTTTGTACCCCAGGTCGCCTCTCAACATGAGAAGACGCCGTATTATCAGGCGCAGTCTTTTCGTGGACAAGCGGGCAAAAGGTTCCTCATTTCTGCCCCGTGACAGAGGGAGAGGAAAAAGGCTGCAGAAATCAGCCAGTTCCCAGGAACAGAAACCCTCTCCCGCCTCTGCCAAGCCCTCAGTATACGCTGGGGCTTTACAAGCAGAATCAGGCACGGTGGGGGGCCCGTCTCAATGAATTTCAGCGCGCAGTGGGCTCACTCGCAAGTAGACCCCTGGATCCTTCAGGTGATATCTCAGGGGTACAAATTAGAATTCGAGACGTCTCCCCCTCGCCGTTTCCTAAAGTCGGCTCTACCGATGTCTCCTTCTGACAGGGAGACAGTTTTGGAAGCCATTCACAAGCTGTATTCCCAGCAGGTGATAATCAAGATACCCCTCCTGCAACAGGGAACGGGGTATTATTCCACACTGTTGTGGTACCGAAGCCGGACGGCTCGGTGAGACCGATTCTAAATCTAAAATCTTTGAACACTTACATACAGAGGTTCAAATTCAAGATTGAGTCACTCAGAGCAGTGATTGCGAACCTGGAAGAAGGGGACTACATGATGTCTCGGGACATCAAGGATGCTTACCTTCATGTCAAAATTTACCCTTCTCACCAAGGGTACCTCAGGTTTATGGTACAGAACTGTCACTATCAGTTCAGACGCTGCCGTATGGATGGTCCACGGCACCCCGGGTCTTTACCAAGGTAATGGCCGAAATGATGATATTCCTTCGAAGGAAGGGAATTTTAGTTATCCCTTACTTGGACAATTGTAAGATCCAGGGAACAGTTGGAGGTCGGTGTAGCACTATCTCAGGTAGTGTTGCGGCAGCACGATTGGATTCTCAATATTCCAAAATCGCACCTGGTTCCGACGACGTGTCTTCTGTTCCTAGGGATGATCCTGGACACAGTCCAGAAAAAGGTGTTTCTCCCTGAGGAGAAAGCCAGGGAGTTATCCGAGCTAGTCAGGAACCTCCTAAAACCGAGCCAAGTCTCAGTGCATCAATGCACAAGGGTTCTGGGTAAAATGGTGGCTTCCTACGAAGCAATCCCATTCGGCAGATTCCACGCAAGAACTTTCCAGTGGGACCTGCTGGACAAATGGTCCGGGTCGCATCTTCAGATGCATCAGCGGATAACCCTGTCACAAAGGACAAGGGTGTCCCTCCTGTGGTGGTTGCAGAGTGCTCATCTTCTAGAGGGCCACAGATTAGGCATTCAGGACTGGGTCCTGGTGACCACGGATGCCAGCCTGCGAGGCTGGGGAGCAGTCACACAGGGAAGGAATATCCAGGGCTTATGGTCAAGCCTGGAGACATCACTTCACATAAATATCCTGAAGCTAAGGGACATTTACAATGCTCTAAGCTTAGCAAGACCTCTGCTTCAAGGTCAGCCGGTGTTGATCCAGTCGGACAACATCACGGCAGTCACCCACGTAAACAGACAGGGTGGCACAAGAAGCAGGAGGGCAATGGCAGAAGCTGCAAGGATTCTTCGCTGGGCGGAAAATCATGTGATAGCACTGTCAGCAGTATTCATTCCGGGAGTGGACAACTGGGAAGCAGACTTCCTCAGCACGACCTCCACCCGGGAGAGTGGGGACTTCACCCAGAAGTCTTCCACATGATTAAAAACTCGACAGGTATTGCGCCAGGTCCAGGGACCCTCAGGCAATAAGCTGTAGACGTTCTGGTAACACCGTGGGTGTACCAGTCAGGGTATGTGTTCCCTCCTCTGCCTCTCATACCCAAGGTACTGAGATTGATAAAATGGAGAGGAGTAAGCACTATATTCGTGGTTCCGGATTGGCCAAGAAGGACTTGGTAACCGGAACTTCAAGAGATGCTCACGGAGGATCCGTGGCCTCTACCTCTAAGAAGGGACCTGCTCCAGCAAGGACCCTGTCTGTTCCAAGACTTACCGCGGCTGCGTTTGACGGCATGGCGGTTGAACGCCGGATCCTGAAGGAAAAAAGGCATTCCGGATGAAGTCATCCCTATCCTGATCAAAGCCAGGAAGGATGTAACCGCAAAAACATCACCGCGAAATATGTTGCGTGGTGCGAGGCCAGTAAGGCCCGACGGAGGAAATTCAACTGGGTCGATTCCTACATTTCCTGCAAACAGGAGTGTCTATGGGCCTGAAATTGGGGTCCATTAAGGTTCAAATTTGGGCCCTGTCAATTTTCTTCCAAAAAGAACTAGCTTCAGTCCCTGAAGTTCAGACGTTTGTAAAAGGGGTACTGCATATACAGCCTCCTTTTGTGCCTCCAGTGGCACTTTGGGATCTCAATGTAGTTTTGGGTTCCAAAAGTCACATTGGTTTGAACCACTTAAATCTGTGGAGTTAAAATATCTCACATGAAAAGTGGTCATGCTGTTGGCCCTGGCCTGGGCCAGGCGCGTGTCAGAATTGGCGGCTTTATCCTGAAAAAGCGCTTATCTAATTTTCCATTCGGACAGGGCGGAATTGAGGACTCGTCCTCAGTTTCTCCCCAAGGTGGTTTCAGCGTTTCACCTGAACCAACCTATTTGTGGTGCCTGCGGCTACTAGGGACTTGGAGGCCTCCAAGTTGCTAGACGTTGTCAGGGCCCTGAAAATATATGTTTCCAGGACGGCTGGAGTCAGGAAATCTGACTCGCTGTTTCTCTGACGTCCTAGTGGATGCTGGGAACTCCGTAAGGACCATGGGGAATAGCGGCTCCGCAGGAGACAGGGCACATCTAAAGAAAGCTTTAGGATCACCTGGTGTGCACTGGCTCCTCCCCCCATGACCCTCCTCCAAGCCTCAGTTAGATTTTCTGTGCCCGACGAGAAGGGTGCACACTAGGGGCTCTCCTGAGCTCTTTGTGAAAGTTTTAGTTTAGGTTTATTATTTTCAGTGAGACCTGCTGGCAACAGGCTCACTGCATCGAGGGACTATGGGGAGAAGAAGCGAACTCACCTGCGTGCAGAGTGGATTGGGCTTCTTAGGCTACTGGACATTAGCTCCAGAGGGACGATCACAGGTTCAGCTTGGATGGGTCACCGGAGCCGCGCCGCCGGCCCCCTTACAGAGCCAGAAGAGCGAAGAGGTCCGGAAAAATCGGCGGCAGAAGACTTTCCTGTCTTCAGATAAAGGTAGGCGCACAGCACCGCAGCTGTGCGCCATTGCTCTCAGCACACTTCACACTCCGGTCACTGAGGGTGCAGGGCGCTGGGGGGGCAGCGCCCTGAGACGCAATAAATCGATAGAAAACCTTTTATGGCTAAAATAAATGCATCACATATAACTCCTGGGCTATATGGATGCATTTAACCCCTGCCAAAACATACAAGAAAACGGATGATAAGGACGCCGAGAAAGGGGCGGAGCCTATCTCCTCAGCACACTGGCGCCATTTTCCCTCACAGCTCAGTTGGAGGGAAGCTCCCTGGCTCTCCCCTGCAGTCACTACACTACAGAAAGGGGTTAAAAAAGAGAGGGGGGCACAAATTAGGCGCAGTATAAACAATACAGCAGCTATAAAGGGAAAAACACTTATATAAGGTTATCCCTGTATATATATAGCGCTCTGTTGTGTGCTGGCAAACTCTCCCTCTGTCTCCCCAAAGGGCTAGTGGGGTCCTGTCCTCTATCAGAGCATTCCCTGTGTGTGTGCTGTGTGTCGGTACGTTTGTGTCGACATGTATGAGGAGAAAAATGATGAGGAGACGGAGTAGAGTGTCTGTAATAGTGTTGTCACCCCCTGGGGGGTCGACACCTGAGTGGATGTACTGTTGAAATTGCGTGACAGTGTCAGCTTTGTATAAAAGACAGTGGTTGACATGAGACAGCCGGCTACTCAGCTTGTGCATGTCCAGACGTCTCATACAGGGGCTCTAAAGCGCCCGTTACCTCAGATACAGACGCCGACACGGATACTGACTCCTGTGTCGACGGTGAAGAGACAACCGTGATTTCCAATAGGGCCACACATTGCATGATTGAGGCAATGGAAAAAGTTTACACTCTTCTGATAATATAAATACCACCAAAAAAAAGGGGTATTATGTTTGGTGAGGAAAAACTTCCTGTAGTTTTCCTGAATCTGAGAAATAAAATGAGGTGTGTGATGATGCGTGGGTTTCCCCCCGATAACAATTGATAATTTCTAAAAAGTTATTGGCAGTATACCTTTTCCCGCCAGAGGTTAGGGTGCGTTGGGAAACACCCCCTAGGGGGGATAAGGCGCTCACACGCTTGTAAGAACAAGGGCTCTACCCTCTCTGGAGATGGCCGCCCTTAGGGATCCTGCTGATAGAAAGCAGGAGGGTATCCTAAAATGTATTTACACACATACTGGTGTTATACTGCGACCAGCAATCGCCTCAGCCTGGATGTGCAGTGCTGGGTTGGCGTGGTCGGATTCCCTGACTGGAAATTTGATATCCTAGATAAGGACAGTATATTATTGCCTATAGAGCAATTAAAAGATGCATTTCTATATATGCATGATGCACAGCGGAATATTTGCCGACTGGCATCAAGTATAAGTGCGTTGTCCAATTATACCAGTAAAGTGGTCAGGTGATGCGGATTCCAAACGGCATTTGGAAGTATTGCCTTAAAAAAAAAAAAAAAAGGGGATGTACCCCAGGTCGCCTCTCAAAATAAGACGCCGTATTATCAGGCGCAGTCCTGGTTGGCAAGCGGACAAAAGGGTTCCTCTTTTCTGCTCGTGACAGAGGGAGAGGAAAATGGCTGCAGAGATCAGCCAGTTCCCAGGAACAGAAACCCTTTTCCGCCTCTGCCAAGCTCTCAGTATGACGCTAGGGCTTTACAAGTTCAGGCACGGTGGGGGCCCGTTCTCAATGAATTTCAGTGCGCAGTGGGCTCACTCGCAAGTAGACCCCTGGATCCTTCAGGTAATATTTCAGGGGTACAAATTGGAATTCGAGACGTATTCCCCTCGCCGTTTCCAAAAGTCTGTTTTACCGACGTCTCCCGCTGACAGGGAGGCAGTTTTGGAAGCCATTCACAAGCTGTATTCCCAGCAGGTGATAATTAAGGTACCCCTCCTGCAACAGGGAACGGGGTATTATTCCACACTATTGTGGTACCGAAGCCAGACGGCTCGGTGAGACCGATTTTAAAATCTAAAATCTTTGAACACTTACATACAGAGGTTCAAATTCAAAATTGAGTCACTCAGAGCAGTGATTGCAAACCTGGAAGAAGGGGACTACATGATGTCTCGGGACATCAAGGATGCTTACCTTCATGTCAAAATTTACCCTTCTCACCAAGGGTATCTCAGGTTATGGTACAGAACTGTCACTATCAGTTCAGACGCTGCCGTAGGGATGGTCCACGGCACCCCGGGTCTTTACTGAAGTAATGACCGTAATGATGATATTCCTTCGAAGGAAGGGAATTTTAGTTATCCTTTACTTGGACGATTCCCTGATAAGGGTGAGATCCAGGGAACAGTTGGAGATCGGTGTAGCACTACCTCAGGTAGTGTTGCGGCAGCACGATTGGATTCTCAATTTTCCAAAATCGCAGCTGGTTCCGACGACTTGTCTTCTGTTCCTAGGGATGATCCTGGACACAGTCCAGAAAGAAGGTGTTTCTCCCGGAGGAGAAAGCCAGGGAGTTATCCGAGCTAGTCAGGAACCTCCTAAAACCGAACCAAGTCTCAGTGCATCAATGCACAAGGGTTCTGGGTAAAAATGGTGGCTTCCTACGAAGCAATCCCATTCGGCAGATTCCACGCAAGACTTTCCAGTGGAACCTACTGGACAAATGGTCCGGGTCGCATCTTCAGATGCTTCAGCGGATAACCCTGTCACCAGGGACAAGGGTATCCCTCCTGTGGTGGTTGCAGAGTGCTCATCTTCTAGAGGGCCGCAGATTCGGCATGCGGGACTGGGTCCTGGTGGCCACGGATGCCAGCCTGCGAGGCTGGGGAGCAGTCACACAGGGAAGGAATATCCAGGGCTTATGGTCAAGCCTGGAGACATCACTTCACATAAATGTCCTGAAGCTAAGGGCCATTTACAATGCTCTAAGCTTAGCAAGACCTCTGCTTCAAGGTCAGCCGGTGTTGATCCAGTCGGACAACATTACGGCAGTCACCCACGTAAACAGACAGGGTGCCACAAGAAGCAGGAGGGCAATGGCAGAAGCTGCAAGGATTCTTCGCGGGGCGAAAAACCATGTGATAGCACTGTCAGCAGTTTTCATTCCGGGAGTGGACAACTGGGAAGCAGTTTTCCTCAGCACGACCTCCACCCGGGAGAGTAAGGACTTCACCCAGAAGTCTTCCACATGATTATAAACCGTTGGGAAAAACTCGACAGGTATTGCGCCACGTCAAGGGACCCTCAGGCAATAGCTGTAGATGCTCTGGTAACACCGTGGGTGTACCAATCAGTGTATGGGTTCCCTCCTCTGCCTCTCATACCCAAGGTACTGAGATTGATAAGATGGAGAGGAGTAAGCACTATATTAGTGGCTCCGGATTGGCCAAGAAGGAATTGGTAACCGGAACTTCAAGAGATGCTCACGGAGGATCCGTAGCCTCTACCTCTAAGAAGGGACCTGCTCCAGCAAGGACCTTGTCTGTTCCAAGACTTACCGCGGCTGCGTTGACGGCATGGCGGTTGAACGCCGGATCCTGAAGGAAAAAGGCATTCCGGATGAAGTCATCCCTATCCTGATCAAAGCCAGGAAGGATGTAACCGCAAAACATTATCACCGCATTTGGCGAAAATATGTTGCGTGGTGCGAGGCCAGTAAGGCTCGACGGAGGAAATTCAACTGGGTCGATTCCTGCATTTCCTGCAAACAGGAGTATCTATGGGCCTGAAATTGGGGTCCATTAAGGTTCAAATTTCGGCTCTGTCAATTTTCTTCCAAAAAAGAACTAGCTTCAGTCCCTGAAGTTCAGACATTTGTTAAAGGGGTACTGCATATACAGCCTCCTTTTGTGCCTTTAGTGGCACTTTTGGGATCTCCAGGTGGTTTTTGGGTTCCAAAAGTCACATTGGTTTGACACACTTAAATCTGTGGAGTTAAAATATCTCACAGAAAAAGTGGTCATGCTGTTGGCTCTGGCCTGGGCCAGGCGCGTGTCAGAATTGGTGGCTTTATCCTGTAAAAGCCCTTATCTGTTTTTCCATTCGGACAGGGCGGAATTGAGGACTCGTCCTCAGTTTCTCCCTAAGGTGGTTTTCAGCGTTCACATGAACCAAACCTATTGTGGTGCCTGCGGCTACTAGGGACTTGGAGGACTCCAAGTTGCTAGACGTTGTCAGGACCCGGAAAATATATGTTTCCAGGACGGCTGGAGTCAGGAAATCTGACTCGCTATTTATCCTCTATGCACCCAACTAGCTGGGTGCTCCTGCTTCTAAGCAGACTATTGCTCGTTGGATTTGTAGTACAATTCAGCTTGCACATTCTGTGGCAGGCCTGCCACAGCCAAAAATCTGTAAATGCCCACTCCACAAGGAAGGTGGGCTCATCTTGGGCAGCTGCCCGAGGGGTCTCGGCTTTACAACTTTGCCGAGCAGTTACTTGGTCAGGAGCAAATACGTTTGTAAAATTCTACAAATTTGATACCCTGGCTGAGGAGGACCGGGAGTTCTCTCATTGGGGGCTGCAGAGTCATCCGCACTCTCCCGCCCGTTTGGGAGCTTTGGTATAATCCCCATGGTCCTTACGGAGTTCCCAGCATCCACTAGGACGTCAGAGAAAATAAGAATTTACTTACCGATAATTCTATTTCTCGTAGTCCGTAGTGGATGCTGGGCGCCCATCCCAAGTGCGGATTGTCTGCAATACTGGTACATAATTATTGTTACCAAAAAAAATTCGGGTTATTGTTGTAGTGAGCCATCTTTTCGAGAGGCTTCTCTTTTATCATGCTGTTAACTGGGTTCAGATCACAAGTTGTACAGTGTGATTGGTGTGGCTGGTATGAGTCTTGCCCGGGATTCAAAATCCTTCCTTATTGTGTACGCTCGTCCGGGCACAGTATCCTAACTGAGGCTTGGAGGAGGGTCATGGGGGGAGGAGCCAGTGCACACCAGGTGATCCTAAAGCTTTCTTTAGATGTGCCCTGTCTCCTGCGGAGCCGCTATTCCCCATGGTCCTTACGGAGTTCCCAGCATCCACTACGGACTACGAGAAATAGAATTATCGGTAAGTAAATTCTTATTTTATCCTGTATGCACCCAACAAGCTGGGTGCTCCTGCTTCTAAGCAGACTATTGCTCGTTGGATTTGTAGTACAATTCAGCTTGCACATTCTGTGGCAGGCCTGCCACAGCCAAAAATCTGTAAATGCCCACTCCACAAGGAAGGTGGGCTCATCTTGGGCGGCTGCCCGAGGGGTCTCGGCTTTACAACTTTGCCGAGCAGCTACTTGGTCAGGAGCAAATACGTTTGTAAAATTCTACAAAATTGATATCCTGGCTGAGGAGGACCTGGAGTTCTCTCATTTGGTGCTGCAGAGTCATCCGCACTCTCCCGCCCGTTTGGGAGCTTTGGTATAATCCCCATGGTCCTTACGGAGTCCCCAGCATCCACTTAGGACGTTAGAGAAAATAAGAATTTACTTACCGATAATTCTATTTCTCATAGTCCGAGTGCGGATTGTCTGCAATACTTGTACATAGTTATTGTTACAAAAATCGGGTTATTATTGTTGTGAGCCATCTTTCAGAGGCTCCTCTGTTATCATGCTGTTAACTGGGTTCAGATCACAGGTTATACGGTGTGATTGGTGTGGCTGGTATGAGTCTTACCCGGGATTCAAAATCCTTCCTTATTGTGTACGCTCGTCCGGGCACAGTATCCTAACTGAGGCTTGGAGGAGGGTCATAGGGGGAGGAGCCAGTGCACACCAGATAGTCCTAAAGCTTTCTTTAGATGTGCCCAGTCTCCTGCGGAGCCGCTATTCCCCATGGTCCTTACGGAGTCCCCAGCATCCACTACGGACTATGAGAAATAGAATTATCGGTAAGTAAATTCTTATTTTATGCTGCGTCTTTAATGTGACCCAAGGTCAACAAAATGGTATCTTTATCTAGGGTGTCAATGTCAGATGACAAGGTATCTGCCCACGCTGCAACTGCGCTACCCACCCATGCCGACGCTACTGCCGGCCTTAGTAGGGCACCCGTATGTGTATAAATTGATTTAAGGTAGTTTCCTGTCTGCGATCAGCAGGATCCTTAAGGGCTGCCGTATCGGGATGGTAGCGCCACCTTTTTTGACAAGCGCGTTGAAGCCTTGTCCACCGTGGGTGAGGATTCCCACCGTAACCTGTCCTGGGAGTGGAAAGGTTACGCCATATTAATTCTCTTGGGAATCTGCAGTTTCTTATCTGGAGTTTCCCAAGCTTTTTCAAACAGGGCGTTCAGCTCGTGAGATGGGGGAAAAGTTACCTCAGGTTTATTTTCCTTAAACATGCAGACCCTTGTGTCAGGGACAGAGGGGTCCTCAGTGATATGCAAAACATCTTTTATTGCAACAATCATATATTGAATACTCTTGGCCACCCTTGGGTGCCACTTATCATCATTATCGTCGACACTGGAGTCGGAATCCGTGTCGGTGTCAGTGTCTACTACCTGTGAAAGGGGACGTTTCTGAGACCCCGAAGGGCCCTGTGACACAGTCAAAGCTATGGATTGACTCCCTGCTTTTTCCTTGGACTCAGCTTTGTCCAATCTTTTGTGTAATAAAGTCACATTAGCATTTAAAACATTCCACATATTCATCCAATCAGGTGTCGGCTGCGCCGACGGAGACACCACAATCATCTGCTCTGCCTCCTCCCTAAATGAGCCTTCCACCTCAGACATGTCGACACACACGTACTGACACCCCCACACACACTGGGATACCTAATATTATGGGGACTGACCCACAATAATGCCCTTAGGAGAGACAGAGAGAGAGTATGCCAGCACACACCCAGCGCCACTGTACACTGAGACCAAAATTCCCAGGCTGTCAGCGCTTTTTATATATATATATATATGTGTGTAAAAACACCACATTTTTTGCGCCAAATAATGTGCCCCCCCCTCGTTTTGGCCCTCTGTACTAGCTAACAGCAGGGGAGAGTCCGGGGCCGCTTCTCTGCAGCATGCTGAGGAGAAAAATGGCGCTGGTTAGTGCTGGAGGATCAAGCTCCGCCCCGCGACGGCGGGCTTCGGTCCCGCTCTAAATCTTTATACTGGCGGGGGATTTGGAATTATATAGCCTCTACAGTATATATAAGTACTCTGCCAGTCTTATCTGAGGTATATTTATACTGCCCAGGGCGCCCCCCCTGCGCCCTGCACCCTTACTGTGGCGCCTGTGTGTGTGAGCTGGGAGCAATGGCGCGCAGCGTTACCACTGCGCGTTACCTCATGAAGTCTTCTGCCGCCTTTGAAGTCTTCTTTCTTCTTATACTCACCCGGCTTCTATCTTCCGGCTCTGTGAGGAGGACGGCGGCGCGGTTCTGGGACGAACTGCAGGGTGAGACCTGCGTTCCGACTCCCTCTGGAGCTAATGGTGTCCAGTAGCCTAAGAAGCAGAGCCTATCATTTAAGTAGGTCTGCTTCTCTTCCCTCAGTCCCACGATGCAGGGAGCCTGTTGCCAGCAGTGCTCCCTGAAAATAATAAACCTAACAAAAGCTTTTTCAGAGAAACTCAGGAGAGCTCCCCTGCAGTGCCTCTGGGCACAGGCTCTAACTGAGGTCTGGAGGAGGGGCATAGAGGGAGGAGCCAGTGCACACCCATTCTAAAGCTTTACAGTGCCCATGTCTCCTGCGGAGCCGTCTATACCCCATGGTCCTTACGGAGTCCCCAGCATCCTCTAGGACGTAAGAGAAATAGATTGTAAGCTTCACTGGGGCAGGGACTGATGTGAATATCTGAACTATTCTCTGTAAAGTGTTGCAGCATATGTGTGCGCCAGTGGCAAACGCAGGATTTTCATGGGGGGGTTTCCAGAACTGGGTGGAGCCAAGCACGGGGGCGGGGACTGAGGTGACCCAGTACATGCTGGGTCCGTAAAACTAGTGTGTCTGTGTGTATATATAACTATATATATATATATACATATCTATATATGTACACATATATACCGTATATACACCTATATATATATATAAATATATATATATATATATATAATATACACATAGCATATTAAACATGCATATATATATCCATTTCAAGCTTCTCACACTCGCTTACAAAGCCCTCACCCACTCCTCTCCCATCTACATCTCTGACCTTATCTCCCTTTACACTCCCACCCGTCCTCTTCGCTCTGCTAATGCACGCCGATTCTCCTGCCTACTGATTACTTCCTCCCACTCCTACCTCCAAGATTTTTCACATGCTGCTCCAATTCTCTGGAATTCCCTACCTCTCCCCCTCAGACTCTCCAACTCTCTACAAAACTTCAAACAGGCTCTCAAGACCCACTTCTTCACCAAACCCAGCCAAATCTCATCCTAACCCTCTGTTCTACGCTCTCTATGTACCCCATCTGTGTCACCTATGTCTATCTATCCCTCCCCTTTAGAATGTAAGCTCTCACGAGCAGGGCCCTCTTCCCTCATGTGCTTATCCTTTGTCTTACTTTAATAATCTTCAACTGCATCAACTCCAGCAGTCTTCTGCCACCTGATACTTATTCCAGTGTCATCTGCTGATGTAACTATGTTTATTTACCCTGTACTTGTCCTATACTGTCATCAACTGTAAGTTGCTGTTTTCCTGTTTGATTATTTATGTACTCTGTAATTGGGCGCTGCGGAACCCTTGTGGCGCCATATAAATAAAGGATAATATATATATATATATATATATATATATATATACATATACATACAGTACAAGTATATATACGCATGTATATATATCATGTGTGTGTGTTTATATGTATGTATATACATGTGTATATATGTATGCACAAATTGCACATGGATATATATGTACTATAATTAAAATAAAGTAAACTTTTATGAAGCACTTACAAGTGCCACCAGGAAGAGAGCAGGCTGCAGAGGACGCTAGACAGCCATTAACAATACTCATGCAGCATTAAAAAAAAATATATATATTTTTTTTTTTTGTGGAGGGGGGTTTCTGGGTACTCGGAAACCCCCCTGGGTGCGCCACTGGTGTGCGCTATATAAATAATTGTTAATGAATTCAAAAATCTATATACATATACTGTAGATCAGGGGTGGCCAACCATTCAGAAACAAAGAGCCAAAAAATCTTGTTAGGCACGTCAAAGAATCGACATCAAGCCACAGGCAAAAATGGGGTGTGGCCTTGTGCCTGCTAGGCCACGCCTCTGGTACAAAATACATTTAAAAAGCCAGATCCACATAAAATACATTTTTAAAGCCACTTCCACATACCCTACTGTGTCACTTCAGCCAGCTACCTCATGTGTCACTCCTGCTAGCACACTCCTACAGTATGTCACTACAGCCAGCTCCCCCATGAGTCACTCCTGCCAGCACTCTCCTGTGTCACTCCTGCCAGGACCCTCATGTATCACTACAGCCCCCCCCCCGATAATACACCTCGTGCCATTGTAGCAGCCCCTTATGTGTCCTCTGTTTGCCAGTGGGTGTCTCACCTCTAGTATCTGGCTCTCTCAGTTCTCAGTCTCCGTAGTGCTGCTGCTGCCACCTGTCTGGCTGGAGTGCAGCAGTTTCCGGATCTGTTGTGGTCATGTGACTTCGATTGTCGAGAGCCACATTTGAATAAAGAAAGAGCCGCATGAGGCTCAAGAGCCACCTCTGCTGTAGATGGTTAAAAAAGTTCCTGTTTTTTTGTAGACTCTACAAATCTAACTGATCAGATAGGGGAACACAGGGACGTAACAAGGGCAGTGCAACATGTTCCACGTCACAGCGCAGCACAAGGCAGGGGGCCCTATTGACAGCAAATGTCAATTAACTGTTTTAATCTTTTTAAGACATCGCTTCCTCCTGACGCCCCTATCTCCTCCATAACCGACTCCCGCTCCAGTCCATGCAGTCTATATTTAAGACACACATTTTAAAACTCTGTTATACCCAGAGTTCAAACCGATCACCTGTTACACTGGAGTCAGGCACCTTACTGATGGAGCGATCTGCTCCTACATAGTAAGCCTGCAAATTCTAACTATATGAAGCTATATTTTTCTGATTCACCTGTAACAATCAAGTGAATTTTATTATAGCATGTGATGCTCACAAAAGGTTGGTTACAAGAACAATGCAAATCAGGCTAAGCAAAGTAAAAATGTTCTGATTGCTAAAATGGTATAAAAGAAAATAATTACTAAGCTATATACAGTCGAACTGTGTTAAAGTGGGATCTCTAGGGACACTTTAGCATCACTTAAAGAGGTATCTCACTTATCTGGTTTCTCACTTATCCAGGTTCATGAAGTGTTTGTCTCCCTTATAGCGGTTCTCACTGATGCAGGTTCAAACAGGGTACCCCTGTAAGTCCAGGTACAGGGTTCTTTAGTGGGGTATCACATAGAGACTTGTCAAAACCTGTACTAATCCTAGTTACAGAGGTTCTAAAGGAGCAGGGCCGGATTAAAGGTGGTGGGGGCCCAGGGCAACATAGATTGTGGGTGCCCCCACCTATGATCTCTGACGAAGTCTCGCCTCCCGCTCCTCCTCCCACGCACACACATACATACATATACACATACACACACACAAATACATGATACACACATATACACATGCACACACACAAATACATGATACACACATATACTCATACACACACACACAAATACATGATACACACATATACACATGCACACACACAAATACATGATACACGCATATACACATACACACACACACAAATACATGATACACGCATACACATGCACACACACAAATACATGATACACACATATACACATGCACACACACAAATACATGATATACACATATACACATGCACACGCGGACACACACACCTTCACTTACATTTCAGTAGGGACTAGGGAGCGCAGGCTGTCCAGTGGCTTGCAGTCACTGTCTCGCGGGATTTCCCTGTCCCGCGAGACTGACTGTGCAGGAGTTCCTCGGCGGCTGCTGTTACTGAACAGCTGAGCCGCCGAAGGAAGACTAGAGATGAGCGCCGGAAATTTTTCGGGTTTTGTGTTTTGGTTTTGGGTTCGGTTCCGCGGCCGTGTTTTGGGTTCGACCGCGTTTTGGCAAAACCTCACCGAATTTTTTTTGTCGGATTCGGGTGTGTTTTGGATTCGGGTGTTTTTTTTTAAAAACACTAAAAAACAGCTTAAATCATAGAATTTGGGGGTCATTTTGATCCCAAAGTATTATTAACCTCAAAAACCATAATTTACACTCATTTTCAGTCTATTCTGAATACCTCACACCTCACAATATTATTTTTAGTCCTAAAATTTGCACCTAGGTCGCTGGATGACTAAGCTAAGCGACCCTAGTGGCCGACACAAACACCGGGCCCATCTAGGAGTGGCACTGCAGTGTCACGCAGGATGTCCCTTCCAAAAAACCCTCCCCAAACAGCACATGACGCAAAGAAAAAAAGAGGCGCAATGAGGTAGCTGTGTGAGTAAGATAAGCGACCCTAGTGGCCGACACAAACACCGGGCCCATCTAGGAGTGGCACTGCAGTGTCACGCAGGATGTCCCTTCCAAAAAACCCTCCCCAAACAGCACATGACGCAAAGAAAAAAAGAGGCGCAATGAGGTAGCTGTGTGAGTAAGATAAGCGACCCTAGTGGCCGACACAAACACCGGGCCCATCTAGGAGTGGCACTGCAGTGTCACGCAGGATGTCCCTTTCAAAAAACCCTCCCCAAACAGCACATGACGCAAAGAAAAAAAGAGGCGCAATGAGGTAGCTGTGTGAGTAAGATAAGCGACCCTAGTGGCCGACACAAACACCGGGCCCATCTAGGAGTGGCACTGCAGTGTCACGCAGGATGGCCCTTCCAAAAAACCCTCCCCAAACAGCACATGACGCAAAGAAAAAAAGAGGCGCAATGAGGTAGCTGTGTGAGTAAGATAAGCGACCCTAGTGGCCGACACAAACACCGGGCCCATCTAGGAGTGGCACTGCAGTGTCACGCAGGATGTCCCTTCCAAAAAACCCTCCCCAAACAGCACATGACGCAAAGAAAAAAAGAGGCGCAATGAGGTAGCTGTGTGAGTAAGATAAGCGACCCTAGTGGCCGACACAAACACCGGGCCCATCTAGGAGTGGCACTGCAGTGTCACGCAGGATGGCCCTTCCAAAAAACCCTCCCCAAACAGCACATGACGCAAAGAAAAAAAGAGGCGCAATGAGGTAGCTGTGTGAGTAAGATAAGCGACCCTAGTGGCCGACACAAACACCGGGCCCATCTAGGAGTGGCACTGCAGTGTCACGCAGGATGGCCCTTCCAAAAAACCCTCCCCAAACAGCACATGACGCAAAGAAAAAAAGAGGCGCAATGAGGTAGCTGTGTGAGTAAGATAAGCGACCCTAGTGGCCGACACAAACACCGGGCCCATCTAGGAGTGGCACTGCAGTGTCACGCAAGATGTCCCTTCCAAAAAACCCTCCCCAAACAGCACATGACGCAAAGAAAAAAAGAGGCGCAATGAGGTAGCTGTGTGAGTAAGATAAGCGACCCTAGTGGCCGACACAAACACCGGGCCCATCTAGGAGTGGCACTGCAGTGTCACGCAGGATGGCCCTTCCAAAAAACATTCCACAAACAGCACATGACGCAAAGAAAAATTAAAGAAAAAAGAGGTGCAAGATGGAATTGTCCTTGGGCCCTCCCACCCATCCTTATGTTGTATAAACAGGACATGCACACTTTAACCAACCCATCATTTCAGTGACAGGGTCTGCCACACGACTGTGACTGAAATGACGGGTTGGTTTGGACCCCCACCAAAAAAGAAGCAATTAATCTCTCCTTGCACAAACTGGCTCTACAGAGGCAAGATGTCCACCTCATCATCATCCTCCGATATATCACCGTGTACATCCCCCTCCTCACAGATTATCAATTCGTCCCCACTGGAATCCACCATCTCAGCTCCCTGTGTACTTTGTGGAGGCAATTGCTGCTGGTCAATGTCTCCACGGAGGAATTGATTATAATTAATTTTAATGAACATCATCTTCTCCACATTTTCTGGATGTAACCTCGTACGCCGATTGCTGACAAGGTGAGCGGCGGCACTAAACACTCTTTCGGAGTACACACTTGTGGGAGGACAACTTAGGTAGAATAAAGCCAGTTTGTGCAAGGGCCTCCAAATTGCCTCTTTTTCCTGCCAGTATAAGTACGGACTGTGTGACGTGCCTACTTGGATGCGGTCACTCATATAATCCTCCACCATTCTTTCAATGTTGAGAGAATCATATGCAGTGACAGTAGACGACATGTCCGTAATCGTTGTCAGGTCCTTCAGTCCGGACCAGATGTCAGCATCAGCAGTCGCTCCAGACTGCCCTGCATCACCGCCAGCGGGTGGGCTCGGAATTCTGAGCCTTTTCCTCGCACCCCCAGTTGCGGGAGAATGTGAAGGAGGAGATGTTGACAGGTCGCGTTCCGCTTGACTTGACAATTTTCTCACCAGCAGGTCTTTCAACCCCAGCAGACTTGTGTCTGCCGGAAAGAGAGATCCAAGGTAGGCTTTAAATCTAGGATCGAGCACGGTGGCCAAAATGTAGTGCTCTGATTTCAACAGATTGACCACCCGTGAATCCTTGTTAAGCGAATTAAGGGCTCCATCCACAAGTCCCACATGCCTAGCGGAATCGCTCCGTGTTAGCTCCTCCTTCAGTGTCTCCAGCTTCTTCTGCAAAAGCCTGATGAGGGGAATGACCTGACTCAGGCTGGCAGTGTCTGAACTGACTTCACGTGTGGCAAGTTCAAAGGGCATCAAAACCTTGCACAGCGTTGAAATCATTCTCCACTGCGCTTGAGACAGGTGCATTCCACCTCCTATATCGTGCTCAATTGTATAGGCTTGAATGGCCTTTTGCTGCTCCTCCAACCTCTGAAGCATATAGAGGGTTGAATTCCACCTCCTTACCACTTCTTGCTTCAGATGATGGCAGGGCAGGTTCAGTAGTTTTTGGTGGTGCTCCAGTCTTCTGTACGTGGTGCCTGTATGCCGAAAGTGTCCCGCAATTCTTCTGGCCACCGACAGCATCTCTTGCACGCCCCTGTCGTTTTTTAAATAATTCTGCACCACCAAATTCAAGGTATGTGCAAAACATGGGACGTGCTGGAATTTGCCCATATTTAATGCACACACAATATTGCTGGCGTTGTCCGATGCCACAAATCCACAGGAGAGTCCAATTGGGGTAAGCCATTCCGCGATGATCTTCCTCAGTTGCCGTAAGAGGTTTTCAGCTGTGTGCGTATTCTGGAAACCGGTGATACAAAGCGTAGCCTGCCTAGGAAAGAGTTGGCGTTTGCGAGATGCTGCTACTGGTGCCGCCGCTGCTGTTCTTGCGGCGGGAGTCCATACATCTACCCAGTGGGCTGTCACAGTCATATAGTCCTGACCCTGCCCTGCTCCACTTGTCCACATGTCCGTGGTTAAGTGGACATTGGGTACAGCTGCATTTTTTAGGACACTGGTGACTCTTTTTCTGAGGTCTGTGTACATTTTCGGTATCGCCTGCCTAGAGAAATGGAACCTAGATGGTATTTGGTACCGGGGACACAGTACCTCCAACAAGTCTCTAGTTGGCTCTGCAGTAATGATGGATACCGGAACCACGTTTCTCACCACCCAGGATGCCAAGGCCTCAGTTATCCGCTTTGCAGTAGGATGACTGCTGTGATATTTCATCTTCCTCGCAAAGGACTGTTGGACAGTCAATTGCTTGGTGGAAGTAGTAAAAGTGGTCTTACGACTTCCCCTCTGGGATGACCATCGACTACCAGCAGCAACAACAGCAGCGCCAGCAGCAGTAGGCGTTACACGCAAGGATGCATCGGAGGAATCCCAGGCAGGAGAGGAATCGTCAGAATTGCCAGTGACATGGCCTGCAGGACTATTGGCATTCCTGGGGAAGGAGGAAATTGACACTGAGGGAGTTGGTGGGGTGGTTTGCGTGAGCTTGGTTACAAGAGAAAGGGATTTACTGGTCAGTGGACTGCTTCCGCTGTCACCCAAAGTTTTTGAACTTGTCACTGACTTATTATGAATGCGCTGCAGGTGACGTATAAGGGAGGATGTTCCGAGGTGGTTAACGTCCTTACCCCTACTTATTACAGCTTGACAAAGGCAACACACGGCTTGACACCTGTTGTCCGCATTTCTGTTGAAATACTTCCACACCGAAGAGCTGATTTTTTTGGTATTTTCACCAGGCATGTCAGTGGCCATATTCCTCCCACGGACAACAGGTGTCTCCCCGGGTGCCTGACTTAAACAAACCACCTCACCATCAGAATCCTCCTGGTCAATTTCCTCCCCAGCGCCAGCAACACCCATATCCTCCTCATCCTGGTGTACTTCAACACTGACATCTTCAATCTGACTATCAGGAACTGGACTGCGGGTGCTCCTTCCAGCACTTGCAGGGGGCGTGCAAATGGTGGACGGCGCATGCTCTTCACGTCCAGTGTTGGGAAGGTCAGGCATCGCAACCGACACAATTGGAGTCGGACTCTCCTTGTGGATTTGGGATTTCGAAGAACGCACAGTTCTTTGCGGTGCTACTGCTTTTGCCAGCTTGAGTCTTTTCATTTTTCTAGCGAGAGGCTGAGTGCTTCCATCCTCATGTGAAGCTGAACCACTAGCCATGAACATAGGCCAGGGCCTCAGCCGTTCCTTGCCACTCCGTGTGGTAAATTGCATATTGGCAAGTTTACGCTTCTCCTCCGACAATTTTATTTTAGGTTTTGGAGTCCTTTTTTTACTGATATTTGGTGTTTTGGATTTGACATGCTCTGTACTATGACATTGGGCATCGGCCTTGGCAGACGACGTTGCTGGCATTTCATCGTCTCGGCCATGACTAGTGGCAGCAGCTTCAGCACGAGGTGGAAGTGGATCTTGATCTTTCCCTAATTTTGGAACCTCAACATTTTTGTTCTCCATATTTTAATAGGCACAACTAAAAGGCACCTCAGGTAAACAATGGAGATGGATGGATACTAGTATACTTATGGATGGACTGCCGAGTGCCGACACAGAGGTAGCTACAGCCGTGGACTAACGTACTGTGTCTGCTGCTAATATAGACTGGATGATAATGATATGAAATCAATATATATATGTATGTATATATAATATCACTAGTACTGCAGCCGGACAGGTAGATAATATATTTATTAGGTAATGATGACTGATGACGGACCTGCTGGACACTGTCAGCTCAGCAGCACCGCAGACTGCTACAGTAAGCTACTATACTATAGTAGTATGTACAAAGAAGAAAGAAAAATAAAAAACCACGGGTAGGTGGTATACAATTATGGATGGACTGCCGAGTGCCGACACAGAGGTAGCTACAGCCGTGGACTACCGTACTGTGTCTGCTGCTAATATAGACTGGATGATAATGATATGAAATCAATATATATATGTATGTATATATAATATCACTAGTACTGCAGCCGGACAGGTAGATAATATATTTATTAGGTAATGATGACTGATGACGGACCTGCTGGACACTGTCAGCTCAGCAGCACCGCAGACTGCTACAGTAAGCTACTATACTATAGTAGTATGTACAAAGAAGAAAGAAAAAAAAAACCACGGGTAGGTGGTATACAATTATGGATGGACTGCCGAGTGCCGACACAGAGGTAGCTACAGCCGTGGACTAACGTACTGTGTCTGCTGCTAATATAGACTGGATGATAATGATATGAAATCAATATATATATGTATGTATATATAATATCACTAGTACTGCAGCCGGACAGGTAGATAATATATTTATTAGGTAATGATGACTGATGACGGACCTGCTGGACACTGTCAGCTCAGCAGCACCGCAGACTGCTACAGTAAGCTACTATACTATAGTAGTATGTACAAAGAAGAAAGAAAAAAAAAAACCACGGGTAGGTGGTATACAATTATGGATGGACTGCCGAGTGCCGACACAGAGGTAGCTACAGCCGTGGACTAACGTACTGTCTCTGCTGCTAATATAGACTGGATGATAATGATATGAAATCAATATATATATGTATGTATATATAATATCACTAGTACTGCAGCCGGACAGGTAGATAATATATTTATTAGGTAATGATGACTGATGACGGACCTGCTGGACACTGTCAGCTCAGCAGCACCGCAGACTGCTACAGTAAGCTACTATACTATAGTAGTATGTACAAAGAAGAAAAAAAAAAAAACCACGGGTAGGTGGTATACAATTATGGATGGACTGCCGAGTGCCGACACAGAGGTAGCTACAGCCGTGGACTAACGTACTGTGTCTGCTGCTAATATAGACTGGATGATAATGATATGAAATCAATATATATATGTATGTATATATAATATCACTAGTACTGCAGCCGGACAGGTAGATAATATATTTATTAGGTAATGATGACTGATGACGGACCTGCTGGACACTGTCAGCTCAGCAGCACCGCAGACTGCTACAGTAAGCTACTATACTATAGTAGTATGTACAAAGAAGAAAGAAAAAAAAAAACCACGGGTAGGTGGTATACAATTATGGATGGACTGCCGAGTGCCGACACAGAGGTAGCTACAGCCGTGGACTAACGTACTGTGTCTGCTGCTAATATAGACTGGATGATAATGATATGAAATCAATATATATATGTATGTATATATAATATCACTAGTACTGCAGCCGGACAGGTAGATAATATATTTATTATGTAATGATGACTGATGACGGACCTGCTGGACACTGTCAGCTCAGCAGCACCGCAGACTGCTACAGTAAGCTACTATACTATAGTAGTATGTACAAAGAAGAAAGAAAAAAAAAAACCACGGGTAGGTGGTATACAATTATGGATGGACTGCCGAGTGCCGACACAGAGGTAGCTACAGCCGTGGACTAACGTACTGTGTCTGCTGCTAATATAGTCTAGACTGGATGATAAATTATTGATAATGAGATGAAATCAATATAATATCACTAGTACTGCAGCCGGACAGGTACTATATATATTTATTATGTAATGACTGATGACGGACCTGCTGGACACTGTCAGGTCAGCAGCACCGCAGACTGCTACAGTAAGCTACTATAGTAGTATGTATAAAGAAGAATGAAAAAAAAAAAACCACGGGTAGGTGGTATACAATATTATATATATATATATTATATACAATTATATATATATATATATATATATATATATATATTAAACTGGTGGTGATTGATTATTAAACTGGTGGTCAGGTCACTCACGTTGCAACTTGCAACTAGTACTCCGAGTCCTAAGCAGACAATCACAAAATATATTATTATACTGGTGGTCAGTGTGGTCACAACAATGGCAGTGTGGCACTGACTCTGGCAGCAAAAGTGTGCACTGTACGTTATATGTACTCCTGAGTCCTGCTCTCAGACTCTAACTGCTCCCCACTGTCAGTGTCTCCCCCACAAGTCAGATAATACAATACACTTACAGTCACACTATCTAATCTATATCACTTCAGCAAGTAGTATAGTAGTATAGTAGTACTCCTCCTAATAATGCTCCCCAAAATTACTACTACTGTGTCTCTCTCGTCTCTACTGTGTCTCTCTCTTCTCTAAACGGAGAGGACGCCAGCCACGTCCTCTCCCTATGACTCTCAATGCACGTGTGAAAATGGCGGCGACGCGCGGCTCCTTATATAGAATCCGAGTCTCGCGATAGAATCCGAGCCTCGCGAGAATCCGACAGCGGGATGATGACGTTCGGGCGCGCTCGGGTTAACCGAGCAAGGCGGGAAGATCCGAGTCGCTCGGACCCGTGAAAAAAAACATGAAGTTCGGGCGGGTTCGGATTCAGAGGAACCGAACCCGCTCATCTCTAAGGAAGACTCCTATAAAACCGTTTAGTAGGAGTCTTCCTTCGGCGGCTCAGCTGTTCAGTAACAGCTTTTCAGTGAAAACGTAGGTTGTGGGGGGCCCTAATGTGTGGGGGCCCAGGGACGGCCACTCCTCTCGCCCCTGCTTTAATCCGGCTCTGTAAAGGAGGTATAATAAACTGTACTTATCTCACTTAAAGAGGTCCTAACAGCAATCGTCTCAGTTGTATGCAGGGGGTAATTCTGAGTTGATCGCAGCAAGAACTTTGTTAGCAGTTGGGCAAAACCATGTGCACTGCAGGGGGAGCAGATATAACATGTGCAGAGAGAGTTAGATTTGGGTGGGTTATTTTGTTTCTGTGCAGGGTAAATACTGGCTGCTTTATTTTTACACTGCAGTTTAGATTGCAGATTGAACACACCACACCCAAATCTAACTCTCTCTGCACATGTTATGTCTGCCTCCCCTGCAGTGCACATGGTTTTGCCCAACTGCTAAAAAATTTCCTGCTGCGATCAACTTGGAATTACCCCCGCAATTAGGTCCGATCATTTCAGAGCTAATGAATTCGCCCCACATGAGCATTCAATTAGGGCCGTTTTCTGCAGTTTTAAAGGCATTTCCACCAATGCCTTTTCACCTTTTTTATTAAGTGAAAAGGCATTAGCGAAAAATACCTCAAAATCTGTGAAAATAGCCCGCATTTTCGACGGAAAACAAGTGGATTCGCCGTTCCACATGTTTTCCGCCACTGCCACATTTTTCGCCTAGGCGAAAATCCGGCCATGCTATTGCATAGCCCCCACAGAGGTGATTATTCCTAAATAATAGAGAAAAATCAGTCTCAGTTACATCGGGATGTACGAAGAAGGTGGAAACATACTGCCAAATATTGCATTAATACTAATCGCATATGTACGAATATTATCGCAATGCAATAACAGCTGCCCCTTGCGATACCTACTGTGCCAAGTGAGTGGGTGTGTGGGGGTGTCCTGCACCTCCTTGTACCAGGAGGTGATGTCTGCAAGGAGTCCCAGGGCTCCTCCTTCCTGCAGCTAGGACAGCTGGCTGGGTTGCGGGGGAGGAGGAGGTTGGGGGATCTGGGAGCATCTCGGGAGGCCACCAGCACACAGGTGAGGGGGGGGGGGGGGCTGATGTGATCAGAACTGGGCAGCAGATGCGGTGGGAAGCCCATAGCTTCTACAGGGTAACGCCATAAAAAGCTGGTGTTACCCTCCGCATCGTTAAGCGGGCAGCTGGAGGTTAGTACATTTGAAAATGTGGTAAAAACCCCAACAGTCTCACTAATAGAAGTTTTTTGGTGCAAAAATGCCGGGACCTCACAACTAGTCCCAGGTTTCCCACTTATCAAGGTTCGTTTCTAATAAAAATATAAAAAATAATTTTACACAATAAATATTATTTCTCTGACGTCCTAGTGGATTCTGGGAACGCCGTAAGGACCATGGGGAATAGAAGGGCTCCGCAGGAGACTGGGCACTCTAAAGAAAAGATTAGGTACTATCTGGTGTGCACTGGCTCCTCCCTCTATGCCCCTCCTCCAGACCTCAGTTAGAATCTGTGCCCGGCCAGAGCTGGGTGCTCCTAGTGGGCTCTCCTGAGCTTACTAGTAAAGAAAGTATTTATTAGGTTTTTTATTTTCAGTGAGCTTCTGCTGGCAACAGACTCACTGCTACGTGGGACTAAGGGGAGAGAAGCAAACCTACCTACTTGCAGCTAGCTTGTGCTTCTTAGGCTACTGGACACCATTAGCTCCAGAGGGTTCGAACACAGGCACCTGTCCTCGATCGTCCATTCCCGGAGCCGCGCCGCCATCCCCCTCGCAGAGCCAGAAGAACAGAAGCTTGAAGACGACGAAATCGGCGGCAGAAGACTCCTGTCTTCATTTAAGGTAGCGCACAGCACCGCAGCTGTGCGCCATTGCTCCCAGCACACTTACACACTCCGGTCACTGTAGGGTGCAGGGGGGGGGGGGGCGCCCTGGGCAGCAATTGAAGTACCTTTTGGCAATAAAAATACATATATACAGTCTGGCACTGTATATATGTAAAAACCCCCGCCATTTTTTTACACAGAAAGCGGGACAGAAGCCCGCCACTGAGGGGGCGGGGCCTTCTTCCTCAGCACACCAGCGCCATTTTCTCTTCACAGCTCCGCTGGAAGCAGCTCCCCAGGCTCTCCCCTGCAGTATCCAGGTACAAGAAGGGTAAAAAAGAGAGGGGGGGCACATAAATTTAGGCGCAAATAAAACATATAAGGCAGCTATTGGGTAATCACTTATTATAAGTGAAAATCCCTGTGTTATATAGCGCTGTGGTGTGTGCTGGCATACTCTCTCTCTGTCTCCCCAAAGGACTTTGTGGGGTTCTGTCCTCAATCTGAGCATTCCCTGTGTGTGTGCGCTGTGTCGGTACAGCTGTGTCGACATGTTTGATGAGGAGGGTTACGTGGAGGCGGAGCAAGGGTAGATAAGTGTGGTGTCGCCCCCGTCGGGGCCGGCACCTGATTGGATGGATATGTGGAAGGTCTTAAACGACAATGTAAGCTCCTTACATAAAAGGTTTGATGACGCTGCAGCCTTGGGACAGCCGGGGTCTCAGCCCGTGCCTGCCCAGGCGACTCAGAAACCGTCAGGGGCTCATAAACGCCCTCTATCTCAGATGGTTGACACAGATGTCGACACGGAGTCCGACTCAAGTGTCGACGATGATGAGGCACATTTACAGTCTAAAATGACCAAGGCCATCCGATACATGATTATTGCAATGAAAGATGTATTACACATTTCTGAGATTAACCCTGTTAATACCAAGAGGGTTTATATGTTTGGGGAGAAAAAGCAGCCAGTGACTTTTCCCCCATCTGATGAATTAAATAAATTATGTGAAGAAGCGTGGAGTTCCCCTGATAAGAAACTAGTGATTTCTAAGAGGTTACTGATGGCGTACCCTTTCCCGCCAACGGACAGGTTACGTTGGGAAACATCCCCTAGGGTGGACAAGGCGCTGACACGCTTATCTAAAAAGGTGGCCCTGCCGTCTCAGGATACGGCCGCCCTAAAGGAGCCTGCGGATAGAAAGCAGGAAGCTATCCTGAAGTCAGTGTATACACACTCTGGTACTCTACTGAGACCTGCTATTGCTTCAGCCTGGATGTGTAGTGCTGTAGCAGCATGGACAGATACTCTGTCAGACGACATAGATTCCCTCGACAGGGATACTGTTTTGCTAACCCTGGGCCATATAAAAGACGTCGTCTTATATATGCGGGATGCTCAGAGGGACATTTGCCTGCTGGGCTCTAGAATTAATGCTATGTCCATTTCTGCCAGGAGGGTCTTATAGACTCGGCAATGGACAGGAGATGCTGATTCTAAAAAACACATGGAGGTTTTGCTTTATAAGGGTGAGGAATTGTTTGGGGATGGTCTATCGGACCTCGTGTCCACAGCGACAGCTGGAAAGTCGACTTTCTTGCCTCAGGTTTCCTCACAGCCTAAGAAAGCACCGTATTATCAAATGCAGTCCTTTCGTTCTCAGAAAGGCAAGAGGGTCAGGGGCGCATCCTTTCTTGCCAGAGGCAGGGGTAGAGGTAAGAAGCTGCACCATGCAGCCAGTTCCCAGGAACAAAAGTCCTCCCCTGCTTCCACTAAGTCCACCGCATGACGTTGGGGCTCCACAGGCGGAGCCAGGTGCGGTGGGGGCGCGTCTCCGAAACTTCAGCAACCAGTGGGTTTGCTCACAGGTGGATCTCTGGGCTGTACAAATTGTATCTCAAGGATACAAGCTGGAATTCGAAGCGACTCTCCCCCGCCGTTACCTCAAATCAGCCTTGCCAGCTTCCCCCATGGAAAGGGAGGTAGTACTGGCGGCAATTCACAAGCTGTGCCTCCAGCAAGTGATTATCAGGGTCCCCCTCCTTCAACAGGGAAGGGGTTACTATTCCACAATGTTTGTGGTACCGAAACCGGACGGTTCGGTGAGACCCATTCTGAATTTAAAATCCTTGAACACTTATATAAAGAAATTCAAGTTCAAAATGGAATCGCTCAGAGCGGTTATTGCAAGCCTGGAAGATGGGGATTTTATGGTGTCGCTGGACATCAAGGATGCTTACTTGCATGTCCCCATTTACCCACTTCACCAGGAGTACCTCAGGTTTGTGGTACAGGACTGTCATTACCAGTTCCAGACGTTGCCGTTTGGCCTGTCCACGGCACCGAGGATATTTACCAAGGTAATGGCTGAAATGATGATACTCCTTCAGAAGAAGGGAGTTATAGTTATCCCGTACTTGGACGATCTCCTTATAAAGGCGAGGTCCAGAGAGCAGTTGTTGATCAGCGTAGCACTCTCTCAGGAAGTGTTGCAACAGCACGGCTGGATTCTGAATGTTCCAAAGTCGCAGCTGATTCCTACGACGCGTCTGCTTTTCCTGGGCATGATTCTGGACACAGAACAGAAGAAGGTGTTTCTCCCGGTGGAGAAGGCCCAGGAATTAGCATCTCTGGTCAGGGACCTCCTGAAACCAAAACAGGTATCGGTGCCTCACTGCACGCGAGTCCTGGGAAAGATGGTGGCTTCATACGAAGCCATTCCCTTCAGCAGGTTCCATGCAAGGATCTTTCAGTGGGATCTGTTGGACAAGTGGTCCGGATCGCATCTTCAGATGCATCGGCTGATCACCCTGTCCCCAAGGGCCAGGGTGTCTCTTCTGTGGTGGCTGCAGAGTGCTCACCTTCTCGAGGGCCGCAGGTTCGGCATACAGGACTGGGTCCTGGTGACCACGGATGCAAGCCTCCGAGGATGGGGGGCAGTCACTCAGGGAAGAAACTTCCAAGGGCTGTGGTCAAGTCTGGAAACTTCTCTACACATACATATACTGGAACTAAGGGCCATTTACAACGCCCTGAGTCAAGCAGAGCCCCTGTTTCGAAACCGGCCAGTGCTGATTCAGTCAGACAACATCACGGCGGTCGCCCATGTAAATGGCGACCATGGCAATGGCGGAAGCCACAAAGATTCTTCGGTGGGCGGAGAATCACGGGCAAGCACTGTCAGCAGTGTTCATTCCGGGAGTGGACAACTAGGAAGCAGACTTCCTCAGCAGACACGACCTCCACCCGGGAGAGTGGGGACTTCATCAAGAAGTCTTCACACAGATTGCAAAGCGATGGGAACTGCCATAGGTGGACATGATGGCGTCCCGCCTCAACAAAAAGCTAAAAAGATATTGCGCCAGGTCAAGGGACCCTCAGGCGATAGCTGTGGACGCCCTAGTGACACCGTGTGTGTACCAGTCGGTATATGTGTTACCTCCTCTTCCTCTCATACCCAAGGTACTGAGAATAGTAAGAAAGAGAGGAATAAGAACGATACTCATTGTTCCGGATTGGCCAAGAAGGACTTGGTACCCGGAACTGCAAGAAATGCGCACAGAGGACCCATGGCCTCTGCCTCTCAGACAGGACCTGCTGCAACAAGGGCCCTGTCTGTTCCAAGACTTACCGTGGCTGCGTTTGACGGCATGGCGGTTGAACGCCGGATCCTAGCGGAAAAAGGCATTCCGGATGAAGTTATTCCTACGCTGATAAAGGCTAGGAAGGACGTGACAGCAAAGCATTATCACCGTATATGGCGAAAATATGTTGCTTGGTGTGAGGCCAGGACGGCCCCTACAGAGGAATTCCAGCTGGGTCGATTCCTGCACTTTCTACAGTCAGGGGTGACTATGGGCCTAAAATTGGGGTCCATAAAGGTCCAGATTTCGGCCCTATCCATTTTCTTTCAAAAAGAACTGGCTTCACTGCCTGAGGTTCAGACGTTTGTTAAGGGAGTGCTGCATATTCAGCCCCCTTTTGTGCCACCAGTGGCACCCTGGGATCTTAACGTTGTGTTGGATTTCCTGAAATCCCACTGGTTTGAGCCACTTAAGACCGTGGAACTAAAGTATCTCACGTGGAAAGTGGTCATGCTGTTGGCCTTTGCATCGGCTAGGCGTGTGTCGGAATTGGCGGCTTTGTCATGTAAAAGCCCATATCTGATCTTCCATATGGACAGGGCAGAATTGAGGACTCGTCCCCAATTTCTCCCAAAGGTGGTATCATCGTTTCATTTGAACCAACCTATTGTGGTGCCTGCGGCTACTCGGGACTTGGAGGACTCCAAGTTGCTGGACGTAGTCAGGGCTTTGAAAATATATGTTTCCAGAACGGCTGGAGTCAGGAAGACTGACTCGCTGTTTATCCTGCATGCACCCAACAAGCTGGGTGCTCCTGCTTCAAAGCAAACTATTGCTCGCTGGATCTGTAGCACGATTCAGCTGGCTCATTCTGCGGCTGGATTGCCGCATCCAAAATCAGTAAAAGCCCATTCCACAAGGAAGGTGGGCTCTTCTTGGGCGGCTGCCCGAGGGGTCTCGGCTTTACAGCTTTGCCGAGCGGCTACTTGGTCGGGTTCAAACACCTTTGCAAAGTTTGATACCCTGGCTGAGGAGGACCTTGTGTTTGCACATTCGGTGCTGCAGAGTCATCCGCACTCTCCCGCCCGTTTGGGAGCTTTGGTATAATCCCCATGGTCCTTACGGAGTACCCAGCATCCACTAGGAGAAAATAAGAATTTACTCACCGGTAATTCTATTTCTCGTAGTCCGTAGTGGATGCTGGGCGCCCGTCCCAAGTGCAGACTTTCTGCAATACGTGTATATAGTTATTGCTTAAATAAGGGTTATTGTTATGAGCCATCCGTTGAGTGAGGCTCAGTTGTTGTTCATACTGTTAACTGGGTAAGGTTATCACAAGTTGTACGGCAGTGGTGGCCAACGCGTGGCTCTTGAGCCACATGCGGCTCTTTCTTTATTCAAATGTGGCTCCCAACACTCAAAGTCACGTGACCACAAGAGATCTGTAAACCGCTGCACTCCAGCCAGACATGCAGCAGCACTACGTAGACTGAGAACTGAGGGAGCCAAATACACACGGGGGAGCTGGCTGGAGTGACACAGGCGGGTGCTGGCTGGAGTGACACAGGCGGGTGCTGGCTGGAGTGACACATGGGGGAACTGAAGTGTATTATGTGAATCTGGCTTTTCAATATATTTTCTGCGGATCTGGCTTTTTAAATTATTTGATGTAGAAGTGGCTTTTTCATTGTATTTTATGTTGGATCTGGCTTTTTCAATGTATTTTATACCGGGGCGTGGCCTAGCAGGCACAAGGTCACACCCCATTTTTGCAAGTACGCCTTCGGCTCGAAGTCGGCTCTTTGATGTACCTAACAAGATTTCTTGGCTTTTTGTCTCTGACAGGTTGGCCACCCCTGTTGTACGGTGTGATTGGTGTGGCTGGTATGAGTCTTACCCTGGATTCCAAAAATCCTTTCCTTGTAATGTCAGCTCTTCCGGGCACAGTTTCCCTAACTGAGGTCTGGAGGAGGGGCATAGAGGGAGGAGCCAGTGCACACCAGATAGTACCTAATCTTTTCTTTAGAGTGCCCAGTCTCCTGCGGGGCCCGTCTATTCCCCATGGTCCTTACGGAGTTCCCAGCATCCACTACGGACTACGAGAAATAGAATTACCGGTGAGTAAATTCTTATTTTTAGTGATTTGATTGAAATTATTTAAAAAAAAAAATATATATATATATATATATACACAAAAAGTGTGTTGACTTGTAAAACATATCATGCTGTTTTCCAGCAAATATGTTGTTGTTATTGTTTTTTAATACTTTTACAAATAATATTAAAGAATTAAATTATTTCAAGGTTATGTGAAAATAACTATTAAAAGTTCCAATAAATACCACAAAATATTACTTAGCCAACATTATATATTATTTGTCCTTTTATGTACAGATCTGCAAAACATAGTATGTTTGTGATTTACATACAGAATGTAATTATACTTAACATAAATTACTTCAATGAGTAAGATTCTATTTTAATAAGTTAAAGCAAAACATATTTGTTTCTTCTTCTGATATATTTTTTTAATCCATTTAGAAGTAGTAAAACACGTGAAACAATAAAATCAATATGTGCAGCTTATATTTATAAACAGGTATTAATATTTGTAGTACTTGAAATATAATGAGAAAGTTGAGTAAGAATTGGTCAAATGAAAAAAAAATACAGATTTTTTTTAAAATAGTTTTACATTTTTTAAAGAACTTTGGATATTGAAAGCACTTGAAGGCTAAGTGAAAATGACAGTATTAAAACTATAGTACAAAAATAATGACACATATAGCGCATACCTATAGTTTTTTGTTCCTTTTTGTTTTAAAAAAATGGAAAAAATAAAAAATATTTCTTTTAATAAAAAGATTTTTTTTTAAATACACTAAAAAAGTTTAAAAAAAATATAATTTGTATAAGGATATATTGTAGAATTGTAAAAGTTCACAATGCAACCTTTATACTCACCATTGCAGCATCAGCACAGAGAGGTTTTACTTTCCAAGAATTTCCAAAGTTACTGGGGTTATTTTCCACCTGATTATTACTACTCATCAAATCGTTGTTTTCACTTCCATCGAAGTTTCCACACAAACCACAGACTTTGTCCTGGAAGAATAAAAAAATACATATTTTTTAATTGGTTAAACCAACACAAAATATTTTACTGAGTGCTATTTTATTATTTGAGCACACTGGCCGGCTTCCTCATCCCACCAAGATATTTGGTTCTCACATAATTTGTTCTTTTCTTTCCACTTATTCTTTAAAGTTATGTAACATGTATTTTTTCTACTTTCAAAGCACATGATTTTATAGTACCAGAATAAGCAGTATAATAAAGAGTCCTTACATTTGTGGGAAAGAAAGTAACTTCAGTGTTCACGGATTATAGCAAGAGAAGTATTTAATGGCTGATGGTCTTATTATTTATAAAGCTAGTAACCGATTTCTAATTTCAATATCAAAAAGTTTTGTGATGCTGTGAACTTTTATTTTAGTCTTTTTGGCTTCCTGGACTTTATTTGAAATTGACCCATTGAGGGACCAGAGAATGTCAAAAAGATATATAGGAGAAAATCAAGGAATAGCATAACCCTCTCTCTCTCTACTTCCCCTCTTTGTGTATCTGTCTCTAATTTTATATGTGCACCACTGTCTTCCCATACATAAAATCACCAGGAAAAAGGTGTAGGCGCCATTTTCCCGGAGATCAGTGTATGTGAATGGATTCTGACACAGTGCCTGGGTCTACTAGGGATATGCTCCAGTGAGAGAGGGAGAAAGCCTACCCAGAAACTGCACACTGACCCCTTCCTCTGTTAAACTGCCCCTGCAGCAGTCAGCACCTAAATGAATGAGGAATATGTTACACACAAGGCATATGTTTGAGCTAGAAACTGGAGGGGATTAGCAGCAATAAATAACTGCATAGTTAGAAATGACAGTGTGTGTTTCTCAGGTCATGTCTGGTGCAGATACTGTAGTGGCCAGCTGTCAGTCACCGGACACACTGGCTGACACTAACACCTTAATGATCGCAACACTAACGACCTGGCATGGTCGCAACAGATGTAACCACACCAGGCTGGGCTTTCGATGACATGGTCTCATCTGACGTGACAAGTCAGAGAGCTCACTGTGCAGCTGCTGGAAGAGAATCTTCCAGCAGCTGCTGCTCATAGAGGGAGCACCCAGCCTCCCTGCTTCCTGTTTTTCTCCTAACACTGTCTGCCTTGCTCCTGATCACTGCTGGTAGGGCAGCCCTCCAGCACCACCACCCTGCAGCTGCAGACATTAGCAGCTGCTGGGAAAGTGTAATAAAAAGCCTTACCTTCCTTGTGTACCTGTTCCCTGTGCTTGTTATGAGCCACGGCAGTGGCTCATTCCTGTTTTGCATTTTGGTTATGTATTTTATGTTATACTTCCGTTTCTGTTCCCCGTGGGTGTCATGGGGTGTTCGGAGCCCACCCTTAAGGAGAGGGTACTGTTATGAACCACAGGTAGTGGTTCATTCCTGTTTTCCGTTTATGTATTTTATGTTATAGTTCTCTTGCAGGCCAGGATTTCCCTTTGCTCTGGTTTAGAAGACTCTTGCTTGCTGCCGGTGGTGAGTCTGTGTAATTGCAGCCTGTTTCCATGTGTTTGGCCTCACCTGTCTGTTAATTGCACCTGTCAGTTTGGAGTCGTGCAACAGGGCAGCTGCATGACATAATTAATTAGGGCTCTCTGTTATATTCTGGCTCAGTGCAATACACAGACGCCGGTGATAGTTCTGAGCTAGTTCCTGTCCAGTTCCTGAGCTCCTGTCTAGCAGTTTCTGTCTAGCTGCTTCCAGCCTTGATCCAGTGTCTGATCCAGTGTCTGATCCAATGTCTGATCCAGCTTCTTCCCTTGAAGCGTTCCTGTCCTGAAGTCCAGTGGCTTTGTCTATTCCTGATCCTGATTCGGTATCCTGTTCCTTGGTGTCCACTGCTCAGTCGTTGGAACTCTGCCTGTCCTCTGGTCCTGAGAGCCTATGTCGGCTACAGTGGGGGTTCCTGTCCGTTTGCCAGTATTTGTACCGGTTCCGTGAGTAGCGGGTTTGCCGCGTCCGTTGGCCAAGGCCGCTGTATTCTTTAGTTTCTAGTTACTGGTGTTTTTGCAGAGGGTTCTGCATATGCTGTCACCGCCGGTACACAACAGTATTGTGTCGGCGTGTGGACAGCATTTCCTTTGTTGTTGTTTATCCTGGCGGCTGTGCCGCACATACTTTATTTAAGTTCTGTAGCGCCCCTAACTCTGTATTTCTGTCTTTAGTTAGAGGTTCCCCTTGTCATCACCCCGTCTCGGTTCGCGCCTTGTCTCACATTAAGACCTGGGGGCATCGGAGTTGGGCAGACCTAATCCGCCCTTCAAACGCGGCTGCCGTGGGCCCAAGAAACCATAGTCACGCAGGCGTGGGCTGACAACGAGGGTGAGACAATGGAGTCAGGTTTCCGTAGGGGTTGCTGCTGAGCTCCGTATCTATTGCAGCTTTACGTTCCTGTACTTGGGGCTCATCCACCCAGTTCCAGGAGTACCAAGTACAGTGAACATAACATTATCACCAGCCCTACAACAAAAAAGAAACAAAGCTAAATAGTAGTTTTTTCTTTTTTGGCCCAGTCCAGAATCCAGTCCTGTCTAGAGTCCAGTGTGCAGAACCCAGTCCAGTGTGCAGAACCCAGTCCAGTCTTGTCAAGTTCAGAATCCAGTCTAGAATCCAGTCTAGAATCTTGTCCAGAATCCAGTCTAGAATCTTGTCCAGAATCCAGTCTAGAATCTTGTCCAGAATCCAGTCTAGAATCTTGTCTAGAATCTTGTCTAGTTTGAAATCCTCCTATGCCTACTATGCAAGCCCTGCAGGCGTCTCTCTCAGCCCTGAACTCTGCTTTCAGTGCTTTGAAACCTGAGCGTCTGGAAGTTTTGAAGCAATCCTTAAAGCAACTGCAAAACCTTCTGACCAAAATTTTGCTTATTTTGCCAGAAGTTGTTGAGAGTTCATCTTCTAAAGAGACTCTTGTTCACAATATGGTGACAAGAGAATCCTCAGGTTTAATTGAAGAGAAAAGGTTTAAAAGTTTTCCGCGGCCCAGGCTCTCAGAAGAGTAGCGTCTGCGTCGCAGAAACTCAAACTTATGCCTATATTGTGGGGGTTTAGGCCACTATCTGCAGACCAGTGAGTTGCGCAAGCCAAAGTGTGGCGACAAGTCCTACCCTCTGGCCAAGTTGAGTCAGGATTTTAGACCTACTCCTGTCTCCACTGTGGCAGAGGTACTTGTCACAAAACCCACAGTAAAAAACACTCTGTCCTATAATTGGGGTCCTTGGGCTAGGGAGCCCCATTATAGATTCAGGAACCAAAGGAGAATGTTTCTCTCCTCTCTTGACTTACCTGTTGAATCAGAGTTGCAAACCCCGGTAGTGGAATCCCAGAGTCCTGAAGCGGTGCCCGATGCCCTGGGTCCTGGAGCGGTGCCCGATGCCCGGGGTCCTGGAACGGTGCCCGATGCCCAGAGTCCTGGAGCGGTGCCCAATGCCCAGAGTCCTGGAGCGGTACCCGCTGCCCAGAGTCCCGGAGCGGTACCCGATGCCCAGAGTCCCGGAGCGGTACCCGATGCCCAGAGTCCCGGAGCGGTACCCGATGCCCAGAGTCCCGGAGCGGTACCCGATGCCCAGAGTCCCGGAGCGGTACCCGATGCCCAGGGTCCTGGAGCGGTACCCAATGCTCTGGGTCATAGAGGGACATCGAATATAATAGTTCTAGAAGGGAACTCGAGAAGCAAAACCCCAGAAGGGATCTTTGAAGTAATATCCCCAAGTGGGGTCTCGAGAGACACAGCCCCAGAGAAGGGTCTAGAGGTCGCTTCCCCAGAAAAGGACTCAAGAGGCATAGCGTTAGTGGAGGTTCTGAAGGTTATAGCTTCAGCAAAAGTCCCGGAGGTCATAGTCCCGGATGAAGTTTCGATAATTATCGACTCAGAGAGGGAGGCTGACGGCCCGGTCCCAGAGAGGGAGGCTGACGGCCCGGTCCCAGAGAGGGAGGCTGACGGCCCGGTCCCAGTGAGGGAGGCTGACGGCCCGGTCCCAGAGAGGGAGGCCGACGGTCCGGTCCCAGAGAGGGAGGTCGATGGCCCGGTCCCAGAGAGGGAGGCTGACGGCCCGGTCCCAGAGAGGGAGGCTGACGGCCCGGTCCCAGAGAGGGAGGCTGACGGCCCGGTCCCAGAGAGGGAGGTCGATGGCCCGGTCCCAGAGAGGAAGGCTGACGGCCCGGTCCCAGAGAGGGAGGCTGACGGCCCGGTCCCAGAGAGGGAGGTCGATGGCCCGGTCCCAGAGAGGGAGGCTGACGGCCCGGTCCCAGAGAGGGAGGCTGACGGCCCGGTCCCAGAGAGGGAGGCTGACAGCCCGTCCCAGAGAGGGAGGCCGACGGCCCGGTCCCAGTAAAAGAATCCGAGGTGCTGACCCCAGCGGGGTTTCCCAAGGCCACTGCCCCAGCGGGGTTCCCGAAGGCCACTGCCCCAGCGGGGTTCCCAAAGGCCACTGCCCCAGCGGGGTTCCCGAGGGCCACTGCCCCAGCGGGGTTCCCGAGGGCCACTGCCCCAGGTGGGGTTCCGAGGGCCACTGCCCCGGGTGGGGTTCCGAGGGCCACTGCCCCAGGTGGGGTTCAGAAAGTCTCAGCCTCGAGTAAGGTCAGTAGTGACCAGGTCCTAGCAAAGCACTCTAGTCAGTCAGATGGGTAGGAAGCAGATCCTGACTCTGTTGATATCTCAACATCTATAATCTTTGATGTGGACTTAGTCCAATTTCTGGCGCTTTACAAACACTATTACATCATTATGTTGTATAGACCATTTCTGGGCATCACTTCAGAGAACCATGTGCTCTATCTGATATATTCCTTTAGAGGGGAGCCTTTTGAGTGGGCATCCAATTTAATGAAAACTGAAGATCCCATTCTTCAGGATCCCCCGGCATTCAGTGATGCAGTTATTAAGAGATATGGTTCCAAAGAAATTGGTTCAGGTTCCTCTAGGTCACCCGTCTTATCTGCTGAGAGTCCACCGTATACTGTAAACTCTGCAAAAAAGTCTCAGCCCGTTGTTTTGACTGCAGGATGTGCTTTTCTGTCTTCTTCTAGTAATAGTACTTTGCCTGAAAGTTCAGCTCCCAAGGTTAAGAAACCAATCTCTGATTTGAACCCAGCTTAGCTGGAAGGTACCATCAGTTCAGACAATGTTTGGGGAATTACCTTGGTCAGACCTCAAGAACTTTGTAAAAAAAAGAAGAAAAAGAAATAATTATTGACTCTTGCCTTGTGTAAAAAAAAAGCATTTTTTTCCTTGTCTTGTGTCCAGTGGCCACCGTCAAGGGGTGGGGGGGGGGGCACTGTTACAAGCTGTTACCACAGCTTGTTTCTGTTTCTTGTCTTTGTCTGTTTGTTCCAGTTTCAGGTTTATTAATGTATACCTTGTTTTGGAAATCCTGAATTTTGGGGTCCGTTGACCCCTCCTCAAGGGGGGGGGGTGGGGGTTTGGTACTGTTATGAGCCACGGCAGTGGCTCATTCCTGTTTTGCATTTTGGTTATGTATTTTATGTTATACTTCTGTTTCTGTTCCCCGTGGGTGTCATGGGGTGTTCGGAGCCCACCCTTAAGGAGAGGGTACTGTTATGAACCACAGGTAGTGGTCCATTCCTGTTTTCCGTTTATGTTTTTTATGTTATAGTTCTCTTGCAGGCCAGGATTTCCCTTTGCTCTGGTTTAGAAGACTCTTGTTTGCTGCCGGTGGTGAGTCTGTGTAATTGCAGCCTGTTTCCATGTGTTTGGCCTCACCTGTCTGTTAATTGCACCTGTCAGTTTGGATTCGTGCAACAGGGCAGCTGCACGACATAATTAATTAGGGCTCTCTGTTATATTCTGGCTCAGTGCAATACACAGATGCCGGTGATAGTTCTGAGCTAGTTCCTGTCCAGTTCCTGAGCTCCTGTCTAGCAGTTTCTGTCTAGCTGCTTCCAGCCTTGATCCAGTTTCTGATCCAGTGTCTGATCCAGTGTCTGATCCAGCTTAGTGCCTTGAAGCGTTCCTGTCCTGAAGTCCAGTGGCTTTGTCTATTCCTGATCCTGATTCGGTATCCTGTTCCTTGGTGTCCACTGCTCAGTCGTTGGAACTCTGCCTGTCCTCTGGTCCTGAGAGCCTGTGTCGGCTACATTGGGGGTTCCTGTCCGTTTGCCAGTATTTGTACCGGTTCCGTGAGTAGCGGCTTTGCCGCGTCCGTCGGCCAAGGCCGCTGTATTCTTTAGTTTCTAGTTACTGGTGTTTTTGCAGAGGGTTCTGCATATGCTGTCACCACCGGTACAGAACAGTATTGTGTCGGCGTGTGGACAGCATTTCCTTTGTTGTTGTTTATCCTGGCGGTTGTGCCGCACATACTTTATTTAAGTTCTGTAGCGCCCCTAACTCTGTATTTCTGTCTTTAGTTAGAGGTTCCCCTTGTCATCACCCCGTCTCGGTTCACGCCTTGTCTCACATTAAGACCTGGGGGCATCGGAGTTGGGCAGACCTAATCCGCCCTTCAAACGCGGCTGCCGTGGGCCCAAGAAACCATAGTCACGCAGGCATGGGCTGACAACGAGGGTGAGACAATGGAGTCAGGTTTCCGTAAGGGTTGCTGCTGAGTTCCGTATCTATTGCAGCTTTACGTTCCTGTACTTGGGGCTCATCCGCCCAGTTCCAGGAGTACCAAGTACAGTGAACGTAACAGTGCTCCTCTCTACAGCCGCTGGGAAAAAGAAAGTTTGTGACAGTAGTGATAGTTCCAATCATCAATAAACTGATATCGCGACCATCAATGTTTGACTGATGTTTATGGGGGGGAATTGTAAAAAAATAGATAGATAGATAGATAGATAGATAGATAGATAGATAGATAGATAGATAGATAGATTTTTTGAGGGAATAAAATTCAATCATAAAAGGACCTAACAATTTCTGAGCAGTTTTTGAAAAATATATTAGCCAGTTAAGTGGTTAATGAGCAGATTGCATTACAGCAGAACAACATAAATTCCAACGCAAATTCTAACCAAGACAAGACCTACTGTATATCATATACAGTGCACACCTTAATTATCTTATTTAGCCAAACACAGCATCCAGGATAGGATTTATGAAAACACAAAATCTGTTTGAACGTGGCTATAGTTGGTTCATTAAACTCAAATTCAATTATCAAAAGACTCATTTATAGGAAAAAGTGTATTTTATACTACCTTTGAAATTGAGGTTAAATATTTTTATCAATTTCATTGTCTAGAATTAGGCCTCATATTCTATTTTAAAGACACAACGTATAAATGTTTTTATTTGTAAAACAATACATGCAAAGCATTATGTTAAAAAGTAAATTATTTGCAATGCCTGTAAACAGTGGTGGCAGCCATTTTAATGACTTAACGGAATGTCCAATGCCTTATCTCTAGCTGACTTGCAAAAAGCTTTTTCATGTCCAAAATGGCAGCCTCCACTGTGCAGGAGCACTTTATATTTAGTTTACAAAAATAAATGAAAACTGTTTACCCTGTAGGTTTCTTTCAAAGTGATATAAAATCTCATTCCTTTGTCCCAAACAACAGACATGTCACTTCCAAGTTTCAAAATAAAGAAGTTACCAGATTGCAGCATATCAAAGCCATCTTCATTATTAGGAGGCCTTTTAATGGTGACCTAAATAAAGAATAGAAAAGTATGAAACAATTTGTAATTTACAGGGGCAGATTCAATTAGCCGCAGACTTACCACGCGGCTAAAGCTCAGAGTTTAACACCTGGAGCTCTTAAATGTTTACACAATGTCCACATGTGGTAAGCCCACTGGTGTATCTAAAATGGGTGCAGGATGTGCACTGCACATGGGTCCAGGGGGCCCATACACCATTCACTCTGCACCCATATAATTATACTTACCACTACGTCAGCCTGGTGATGACTGCAGATTTGTAGAAATCATGGGAAAATGGTGAAAAATGTCCATGAGAACAAGGTACTGGCGCAATGTTCCCGGAGACCTATACATGTGCAGTAGACTTCATTCATTTATAGGCAAACGCAGAGGAGTTTCCAGTTGCCCCAAAAAAGCCTTCCCCACAGCCTGGCCAGCAGCCACTACATGCAGTATAAAGGGCGGAATGGAGCTTCTGCACATGCTCAGTGGCAGCAGATTTTCGAGTCTGCTGTGTGTGTCTGTGTCGGTGCACTCATTCATTGCACCAGAGAGAGAATCTGGTACGTGGGTTAACGTGCTTATTGCCCCCTGCATACGTCTGAAGTACCCTATTACATAAACTGCACTTTGGGGCAGACTACAGCTTGTTAAATGCTAAGTATGCATCCTTCATGGACTGGCGACACTAGCTCTAATTTGGAAACATCCCAGAAATACTGCGTCTGCTCCTTTCATTGTTGCTGGAGATTTTAATCGGACCAACCTGAAGACTGTTTTCCCAGAATGCATGTCGATGACACATTAGACCATGTATATACAAATATTAAATACACATATTAGACGGGTTACGGTCGTTAGGTCGACACATCTAAGGTCGACACTCATTAGGTTGACCTTTGAAGGTCGACAATGCCATTAGGCCAACACACATTAAGTCGACAAGTACTAGGTCGACAGGTCAAAAGGTCGACATGAGTTTTTCAAATTTTTATCTGTTTTTGAACTTTTTCATACTTAACGATCCACGTGGACTACGATTGGAACGGTAATCTGTGCCGAGCGAAGCGGTAGTGGAGCGAGGCACCTTGCCTAAAGCATAGCGAGCCATGCGAGGGGACACGGTGCACTAATTTGGGTTCCCTGTCATTTTACGGAGAATATGACACCAAAAACAGTCAAAAACCTCATGTCGACCTTTTGACCTGTCGACCTAGTACATGTCGACCTAATGACCATGTCAACCTATTGTCCCTGTCGACCTAATGCATGTTGACCTTCCATGGTCGACCTAATTTTGTCGACCTAAGTTGTGTCTATCCAACGACCCATACCCTATTAGACCATCTGTGTCCTCACATTGGACAGTTGGATTATCTCCCTTTGTTTCTAGCTCCGATATACAGTACTGCCCATTAGATGAATGGTCTAGGCCTGTTATTAGTCATGTTTCTGCTTGGCCAGAGGGAGCATTATTAAAACATCAGGACTGCCTAGACTGTACAGATTGGGAATTGTTTAAAGAGGAGGCCACAGTGAACTCTAGTATTTATTACCAGTTATTTATATAATACACACAAATTCTGCAGCGCTTTACAGAGAATATTTGCCCATTCACATCAGTCCCTGCCCCAGTGGAGCTTACAATCTATATTCCCTACCACATTTACACACAGATACATTCACGCTAGGGTTAATTTTGTTGGGAATCAATTAACCTACCAGTATATATTTTTGGATTGGAGGAAACCGGAGTACCCGGAGGAAACCACGCAAGTACGGGGAGAATATACAAACTCCGCACAGTTAGGGCCATGGTGGTAATCGAAGCCATGACCTCAGTACTGTGAGGCAGTAATGCTAACCATTATACCATCCGACTGCCCTGTGGACTTGTTGACTTCAATGGTATTGATGTATATCTAGGCTTGCCATAATATCGCTTTAATCCTGGACACCTACTGTATGATGTGCACAGGTTCTGTGGTTGGCTAAATTCAAACATGGTTTTAATCAGCCACAGAACCTATGCAAATCATAGGTGTTGTGGATTGGAGGCATATTATGAAAGGAAGGGGAGGAGGGATTCATAATATGGCAAGCCCATGTATATAATTTATATCAATAGTGTTATTCTAAGAAAATCGATTCAGGGATTGTGTTTTTAGATTAAAGAATAGTACATCATGTAAAATTGCTTGTTCAATATTGAGGAAAGGGATCTGGCTAGCTAAGAATCCTATTTTAGGAAATTTGAGAGTCATTTTTGTTAATTTGGTTATTCAAAATCTATGTGGTATGGAATTATGCATTTAAATGTTAATATTTCTTGTTCTTATAGGGAAGGTGGTCCATCTGTAGATTAATCTAATACACTTTATGCAAGGCTTAGTGGGACAAATATGATTCCAGCATCGAAAAATTGTATGTCCCCTTCTGAAAATTTTCTAACTTTAAAAGAGTCCAATGTCAGGCAATGTCTACACAAAACGAATGCTAGGAAGGCTCATGGTCCTGATTGTGTTCCAGGTAGGGTTTCATTAGCTCAGTGTGCTATTCCAAGATGTTCTAAAACTACCATGATTTGTTCCTGTCCCTAAAACCTCATCGCTATTTGATTTGAACAATCATTGTACCATTGCTCTCACACTGTTACTTATGAAGTGCTTTCAGAGAATGATTTTGGGGCACCTTAAGAATGACGTCCCATTGGGTTTTGATTAGAGCAAATAGATCCACCGAGGATGCAATACTTACTGTTCTCCACAAAATTCTCTGTCATCTAGAGAAGAGGGACTCATATGCATGGTTGTTTGTAGATTATAGTCCTGCCTTCAATACCAATGTAAGTGCTGTGCTAATTGGCAAACATCAGGAGAATGCTTAAGGGGGGTACTCACGGGAGAGATGTGTGCTGAGCGATCTTAACACAGACCGCTCAGCACACATCTCTCACCCCGCTCAGCACAGCGCGATGTGCTGAGCGAGGGGGAAAAGCCGACGGGGGGCCGCTCACTTCACACAACGGTGAAGTGAGCGACCCGCTAGATTGAGCCTGCATGCAGCTCAATCTAGCATCGGCGATAGCGATGCGCGGGGCCGCGCATCGCTATCGCTGGAGGGCATACACACGGCAGATCCGTGTTTAAAATCTAAGCAATCTAGCAAGATTGCTTAGATTTTAAGCACGGATCTCTCCGTGTGTACCCCCCTTTATAGTGTGCCCATGTGTAATTAGTTGTTAGATTTTTTGATTGATTGTCTGCCTAAGGGGTATTTTTTAAGACCCTTTTTCTATTCTTTGTTAGCTTCTGATTGTGTTTCAAGCTCAGAGTCTAATGGGATAGTAAAATTTGCAAACAACACTACAGTAGAGGGCCTGATTACTTGTGGGGACAAAGCAAGTTATGGGAAAGAGGTGGAGACCCTTCTTCAGGGGGAAGGAGGATTATCACCTGTCTTCAAATGGTAAGAAAACCAACGAGGTAGTGATAGGTTTTAGGAAATCTAGTAATGCTAACCACAGCGGTTATCAGAGTGGAAATGGTCAGAGGTTCAAAATTTTTAGATGTTAATCTTATTGATAACTTGCATTATGATCATGAATCCATGTCTCTATAGGAAGGGTGGTTAATCTCTCTCTCTTAATATATACAGTATGTATGTACACAATGTAGGGTAGTCTGGCACTCCCTGTATATCTGGTTTCTGGTTTTGCTGTCCAGGTGCCCTCCGTCAGGTAAGGTAAATAGAAGAAACAGCGGCACTCCGGGTTGTTTCATCAAAAAGTGTTGTATTAAGGCATTAACAGAAATGCAAAGACCAACGTTTTGGGGCCCGTAGCCCCTGTGTTGTTCACTTTGACAAAGGGTCTACGGGCCCCAAAATGTTTATATATAGGATTTATATACACATATATGTCCTATATATAAAAAAGACGCTAACACTGCTCCTCACCTCTATGGGTGGACGTCAAGTGTTTTGCGCACCGCCCTAGATGGTGCCTGACGGAGCAATTCAACTGTTGCTCTGTTAGGGCGCTGACATTACTGTTATGTTTTTTGGTGCTGTGCTGCTATCTACACCGCATTGAAGTTGAAGACCACCCTTAGAACCGCTTGGTAAGACTTTTCCTGGGACGCCTATTACATCACCAGTGGCAATAAGGAGTTGGCTTTATGTGATCTTGTCTTCATCCGATATAGCGGATTTATTTGTGTGTCCTATTCATTGAATTGTTTTTATGGAATCTTGTTTGCTGCTGTTTTAAGAATAAATCACTATACCCTTTTAATACCATCTGAAGTACAGAGTGGTGTTTTTGGGAGCTGAAGTAAGCATTTGGCAAAAGATACCTTCATATGTTTCTTTTACTCATATCTTATATAAGAATTTAAAGTGAGCACCATTTCCTCACGTGGTGGCAATCTAAAGAGATAAAAGATACAGTACCTAGGGGTTTTACCTCCCACTTATGTACATTATTGCTTCTGAACATACTATACTATGTATATTTTATCTGTTTTTCCTTTATGTGCAGGGGCGGTTTGGCCATAGGGCTCACCAGGAAGATTCCTGGTAAGCTGAGGTGTCTGTGGGACCTGTTTTATGTGTTGTCATGTGGTCCCACCCCCCACATGACAGGCAGCCCACCGCACTCAGTACACTGCATTGTCCCCATTCATTCTGTTATTCCATCTCTGCAGTACAGCACCTCTGCCATCCAGTGATGCTGCCATGGCTACATGGTACAGTATGTTATACTGTACCTCTTGTGCTGCCCATGTCGGGCCACTTCTACAAAATAGTACAGGGCCACTTTTAGTTCCCAATCTGCCCCTGGTCTCAGACACAGTAGCAGCAAAAAAACGCAAGAAAAGCCGCATTTGGATAGAATCAGGCCCTATGAGGAGGGATCCCGCCCCCCTCAACAGACCCCAGCCCCTCATCAGACCATACTTCCATAAATTTCCAATCTGCCCCTGTTTATGTGCATACTCTGAGCAATAACTACCCTAAAAGTGTGTGTGTGTGTGTGTGTGTGTGTGTGTGTGTGTGTGTGTGTGTGTGTGTGTGTGTGTGTGTGTGTGAAGTGTAAACGTATTTGATGTATATTATCTGTTCTCCTCTCAGGTGAGTGCTGAATGTGTTTGTTTCTTTTATTACTGTTATGTTTTTCCGTCATTTTGACGGGCTGGTAACTAGTAATATATATATATATATATGTATATATATATATCTATATATATCTATATATATCTAATGATATGTACACTGTACAGACCTGTTCATTGGATAGTTCAATTTCTCCATTTCTAAAGAGAATTGTAATCTTTTTGGAACATTTCTCTCCGGTGAATCCACAACCCACATTTCCAACAAGAATACGGAAAGTTCCAGCTCCACCATTGCAGTAGTCCTATAGGAAAATAATGAAACCTATTTATATAATATATTTTCTGTGTTTCAAGACAATGTGCTATCTATACTTTATACTAAGCTGGTAACGGCACATCAATTAGGAGAGTTATCACATTTTCTATAGAGCACAAATGTCGTTTTTGCCCATAGCAACCAATCAGATTCTACCCATCATTTATAGGTTTGATTAATTTCCCCCTCCCCCCAATGAGGTAAGTATACGTATATTCATTGCAGTAAAACCCCACTGTATTGGAAAATTAAATGAACATGTAACTATTGACAGCAATACATTATTTGAGTTTACAAGAACTACTCACATACACACAGTGTTGATTTTGTCAATGAAAATTTTGACTAAAAGAATTAGTCGACTACAGTTTATTTCAGGACTAAAATGAAACTAAGATTAGACTAAAGTGAAAATGGAGATTCACTGACTAAATCTTAACTATAACAAATAAGACTAAAGACTCATACGCACTTGCCAAGAAAATGAGCAAGTTCGCTCATTTTCCCCCTACCGGAGCAACGTTGCTCATTTTCTCGGCAGTGTGCATGCCGCCAGCGATGATCGATGCGCAGCCCCGCGGGTCGACAGCGATCGTCGATGTCGGCAGTGCATACATGTTCTATCTGGACTGTCTTCCAGGAGCTGCATGCACGGCCGGCCGCTACAAAATGTCACTGAGATATGAGCGGTCATATCGCTCGGTGTGTACGGGCGGCCGCCGACCGCCCGGCCGGGAGGGGAAACACTAGACGACGTCGTTCATAGAGAACAATTATGTTTTCTAGATATTTGCAGAAAAAAATATTCAAAACAGGTGTAATACTGTATATCAATTCGCTATGAGACACAACAAAAAAGCATATGAATGAAATTAAAGTCGTTACAAAATGTTCTGTGCCTGGACTTCCGTGCCAGTGGCAGTTACAGAGGTTGGGCTGCAGCCAGTGGCGGTTCTTGCCACGGGCAAGCGTTACTTTTTGCCCGGGGCGACGCCTTCCGGAGGGCGCCGCACCAGGGCAAGATCCGCCACTGTGCCCCCTGCAGTGCCCTGCTGTGCCCCCCCCGCTTTGAAGGGAACCAGACACGTAGCGTCTAGTTTCCCTTCATTGAGAGGACCTTAGTTGTGTGGTGCGCGATGACGTCATCGTGCACCGCACAGCAAAGGTCCTCTCCATGAAGGGGAACTAGACACTACGGTCTAGTTTCCCTTCATGTAGAAGACCTTTGGTGTGCAATGCGCAATGACGTCATCGCGCACCGCACAGCATAGTGGCACAGACACTAGGGGTCATAATTGACCTCTAGTGTCTATGCTGTTCTATGGGAGAGACGTAATAACGTCTCTCCCATAGATCGAAGAGAGGAGAGGAGAAGAGCGGCGCCACCGGCGGAGGGGTCTGCAGCTGTCTGGATCAGGAATGGGGATGGTAAGTATACTTTTTTTTTATTTAATTTTTTCTTTCAGCGTCGTGACCACGCCCCCATTTGAAGCCACGCCCCTATATTTTGCCCGGGGCGCCACAAGGCCAAGAACCGGCCCTGGCTGCAGCACAGTCAAAAATTGGAATCGGAGAGTCACACCAACTGCCACCCCAAACACTGCCAAACATCGCTGGCAGGGACTCACTGGCAGTTGGTGTGGCTCCCCTATTTGAATTTTGGACTGTGCTGCAGTCCCCCATCTGGAGCCGCCACTGGCACGGAAGTACCTAATGGAATGGAATGGGTCATATTGGAGGGTATGACTTTAATTTCTTATATATTCTTTTTTGTTGTGTCTCATAGCTAATTTATATATTACATCTGTTTTGAAACCCAAAAATGTATGTGTCATTTCTGTACCAGGGCAACAGCCATATTACTGATTACATATTAAAATGATGATGAGCTTTAATTCTTACCTGAGTCATGACATATTGGCAGTTTCCGGGGAACGTATACTTCATGCCATCAAATGTGAAGTAATGGGATGTTCCAATGGCTGAGCAAGTGCTGTCACAAACCTTAGTAGTGCATTTCCATTTTCTATTTTGACAAACACTGGAAAAACAAAGTAGGAAACTATAATTTTTCTGACCATCATCATCTCAGTCCTTTTTTTTAGAGTAAAATTTTGTGAGGGTTTTCAAATACAGTGCAAAGTAACATTCCAGAATGTTGACCCAAATGCAGAACTCAGATACAGTACTGCAGTGATTCCCAACCACTTTCCTCAAGGTTTACTAACAGTTTCAGGTTGTAAGGATAGCCATACTTAACCACTGACAATTTATTTCCCAAAAAACCGCTCCAAAATTGTCGGGGGTTTATATGAGTGAATTAGGTGAAGAACATGAATTTAACACTATCCAAAATGATTTTGGTAAAAAAAAAAAAAAAATTTGATTTTTTTCTTTTCTTTCTTCAAACATTACCATCGGAACATTGGAAACATTGTGGCCATCGCGGCTTTCATTTTAAAAGCCGGGATAGCCTCCAGGTACACGGGGTGGGGGGGGGGGGATAATTTACACTCCCCAGCGTCTGCTATTGTCTGCAACCGCTGGAGGGGGGATCCTGACGTGCTGACCGATCAGCAGTGATCGGCAGCACGCGAATCAGTAGGGGAGAGTGCAGGGAGGCAGAGGGACCTTCTGGTCCCTCTGACAGCATCAGCGGAGGGAAGTTTCCCTTCAGTTTATCTGACTGGTCGCATCCTGTGCGACCAGTCAGATAAAGCACTTGCAGGCATGGTCATATCTGATGTGACCATGCCAGGCAAGTGGTTAAGCATCGGTGACTTAATTACAGTAGTGCCTCAGTTATTTTGATTTTACCATCTGTGCTCAAGTACGGATATCACTAAAACCTGGACTGTGGGCACAGGGGGATATTCAGGTTTGTTAGCAAACAAAAAAAGAACACTAATGGGCAAAACCATGCTGCACTAGAGATGGGGCAGATGTAACATGTGCAGAGAGATTTTGATTTGGGTGGGTTATACTGTTTCTGTGCATGGTAAGTACTGGCTGCTTTAATTTTAGACTGCAATTTAGATTTCAAATTGAACACACCCCACCAAAATCTAACTCTCTCTGCACATGTTACATCTGCCCAACCTGCCGTGCAGCATGATTTTGCCCATTAGTGTGTTTTTTTGGTTTGCTATCAAACCTGAATAAGGCCCAGAGTGAGTACTCTTATGTTAGAGTTTATAATTCAGGTACAAGAGCACCCAAGTGCAAAAAGTTCCGCCTGCCATTCTAATATAAAATATCAAACAGACAACACTGGCAGGCTTGGACTGGTCCACAGGGGTACAGGGGAAATCACCGGTGGGCCCCACTGCCTGGGGGCCCACCTCCTGTTCTAAGGATCAGATTCCAGTCTGTGCACTTGAATTATACATTATATATATGTTACCTTATACTGGACTATAGTGTATTTTCTACAGTGCATTACTGTTACTAATCTGTTATTAATCTTGCACATTATCATGCATGCAGCAGCTTAATTTACTGTATGTATTTATGAAGGGGCCCAGACGTTGCACTCTCTAATGGTTAGTCAAACCAATGAGGTGGCTGGCCACACCCCCTCTGCAGTCTGGCCACACCCCTAACATGGGCCCCTACCACTGCATTCCCCTGGTGGGCCCTACATGCCCCAGTCCAACACTAAACACAGGTCTTACATCTGATGAGGCCACACCCCGTTTAGATAGCCACACCCCTACACAAGTAGGTGAGCTCCTTTTTATGCCCAAAAGTGTCACAGGATTCTTGGATGCCGTTACGCACAGTATAATAGCCAATCAGAAACAAAGATTCAAAGTTAGAAGCAATGTTATTTACAGATTTGTTAGTACAGGTTACTGCCCTTGTCCATTTCTTGTAAATAATCCCCTGATGATGTTTTTGGTCTAGTAGAAAAAAAAAAACTTTGGCTTTATATGACTTTAATAAGATGACAGTTCCCTCTGGATCTGCTCCCTATGTTTTTAGCTAATCTGTCATCCGTGGAACAAATTATTACAGTTTACATACAACAGCCTAACCTTAAAATATATATATATTTTTGAATAAGTAATAATCCATAAACTGAGTCTCAATATCACAAATGTTTCTGATCAGCAAACCATAGTAGATTTGCACAACTCTGGTTATAAGACAAAGGGGGAGATGTACTAAGCATTGGAGAATGATAAAGTACAGAGAAATAAAGTACCAGCCAATCAGCTCCTAACTGCTATGTTACAGGCTGTGTTTGAAAAATGACAAGAGCTGATTGGTTGGCAGTTTATCTCTCTCCACACCCAGTAATTGCGGCATGACAGGAGCTGATTGGTTGGCAGCTTATCTCTCTCCACACCCAGTAATTGCGGCAGACATGCTCCTGTTTTCTGTAACACTGGTTGTCACTGCCCCTTCCCAGCCACCAAACAGCTTAGGAGGCACTGTGACCATCGTCACATACAAAGATCCTGCACATGTGTAGATAGACAAACATCGGAGAAGTATGTAAACCATTGTACATCTCGCAAAATGTATATATAAGATGAAACAAGAAAATAATAGTAAAAATGAAGCCTACCAATATTTTCCAATGGGACCAATCTACGGGCCTAATGGGTCCTACACATTGCGCGATCCGCCGCCGAACTGCCCAACGGCGGATATGGCCGATGGGCGACCCGGCGGCGGGGGAGCAGTGACGGGGGGAGGGAAGTTTCTTCACTCCCCCCGTCAACCGGCTCCATAGAAGTGCAGGCAAATATGGACAAGATTGTCCATATTGGCCTGCATGCACAAGCAACGAGCACGGGGCCGCGCTTCGTTCATCGCTGGTGCCTCCACACTGAAAGATATGAACGGTATCTCATTCATTAATGAACGAGATCGTTCATATCTTTCACTAATATTGCGCAGTGTGTAGGGCCCATAATTCAGAGTTGTTCGCAGCAGCAAATTTGTTAGCAGTTGGGCAAAACCATGTGCAGTGCAGGGGGGGCAGATGTAACATGTGCAGAGAGAGAGAGTTATGAGCCCTACACACTGATAGATCTGCCGCCGAGCTGCACCATGGCGGATACGGCCGACGGCGACCCGGCAGCGCGGGGGGCAGTGACGGGGGGAGTGAAGTTTCTTCACTCCTCCCGTCACCCGGCTCCATAGCAGTGCAGGCAAGTGTGGATGATCTCGTCCATATTGGCCTGCATGCACAAGCGACGGGGCACCAGTGATGAACGAGCGCAGGGCCGCGCATCGTTCATCACTGGTGCCTCCACACTGAACGAGATCGTTCATATCTTTCAGTGTTATTTGCCAGTGTGTAGGGCCCATACGATGTGGGTGTGTTGTGTTCAAACTGAAATCTAAATTGCAGTGTAAAAATAAAGCAGCCAGTATTTACCCTGCACAGAAACAAAATAAATAACCCACCCAAATCTAACTCTCTCCGCACATGTTACATCTGTCCCCCCTGCAGTGCACATAGTTTTGCCCAACTGCTAACAAATTTGCTGCTGTGATCAACTCTGAATTACCCCCTATGTTCTTATATCTATACAGCATCCAAAAATATTATAAGAAAAAGAACAGATGTTTTGATTACATCTATACAAAACTATTTGTTTGAAAATAAACTGAAATATACAATCACACTAATAAAAGTTCCAAATTTATGGGATACATTTAATAAAATACTTTTTTATACCCAAATGACCGATTTAGGCTCATTACGAACTATAGTATAATTGCACAACAATGTTTTCTCTGCAATTTAGAGCCATTTGTCCCTGACACATTTCCAAATTAATGGTAGATTTAGTGTGAATGGCATAAGAGTGGATGTATGTTTATTCTTTATTGTGGTGACCGGGAAGTCAAATGTATATACCACGCCCAAAACATTCGCTATGCAAAATAACTGTACTAAACACAGCAAACAATTGTCAATGAGATTTGGGATATTTTTATTAAAATGTTCCTGTTTGTGTCATTATAAATTCACTCTCTGACTCAACTTATCACAGAAATGTCTCCAAGTCACCTGATTACTGGATCGGCAGGAAAAATGCGACTGTCAGCGAAACATATGGACTGTGGGATTAACGCTTTGATGAATGGGGAGGAAAAAAGACCTTTCAACATATAATGAAGCTACTCCGTCTAGTTATTTTTTAGGTGTGTTAACGTGAAGGCAAGCATCATCAGTGTTTATATAGAAGAAGCCACAAAACTATTCAGGCCGGACAGTCGGTATAAAAAATAATATAATTAACAAGTCATACATAAAACAGAACAATGTTATAAGCCATTGTGTGGGCTTAATAACCAAGCTGACTTGTCTACTCGCCAATAACTAGTGACCTCAGTGCTGCCGTTCAGGTGGTTCTTTAGGAATTACTGCATACTTATCTATTCTCCTGGAACTTCGGGCCACCTTCCCAGATTCTGTCTATACTTCTTGTAATGAGATAGCAAACAGTAACGTTACTAAGTTTGTTCTTTTTGAAAACACTTGAACTCACTCCATATAGTATTGGGGTCCTATATTTTACATAGTGGGCCAGAAGATATGCCTATTAGAAATGGGTGTGGATCATTAGATCGACAGTGTCTAGGTCGACAATATTTAGGACAACCACTATAGGTCGACAGTCACTAGGCCGACAGAGTCAGAAGGTCGACATGTTCTAGGTCGACAGGTCAAAAGGTCGAAATGAGTTTTTTATGTTTTTTTGGTGTCGTTTTCTTTGTAGAGTGACCGTGAACCCCAATTAAAGCACCATATCCCCTCGCATGGCTCGCTTCGCTCGCCATGCTTCGGGCAAGGTGCCTCACTCCGCTACCGCTTCGCTCGGCACAGATTACCGTTCCAATCGTAGTCCACGTGGATCGTTAAGTATGAAAAAGTTTAAAAAACTTGAAAAACTCACGTCGACCTTTTGACCTGTCGACCTAGAACATGTTGACCTTCTGACCCTGTCAACCTTCTGACCCTGTCGCCCTAGCGACTGTCAGCCTATAGTGGTCGACCTAAACATTGTCGACCTAGACACTGTCGATCTTCAGACCGGATCCCATTAGAAATATCATCCTTTAGATCTATAACTACTGTTATTTTCATTTATACCGAAAACTGGAAGTAGGGGTATATATGATGTTTATGGGCAAAACGATGTTGCACTGCAGGTGGGGCAGATGTAACATGTGCTGATAGGTTTAGAGTTGGGTGGGGTGTGTTCCAACTGAAATCTAAATTGCAGTGTAAAAATAAAGCTGTCTAACATTTGAGGGCTACATGCAAAAGCAGTCAGTATTTACCCTGCAAAGAAAAAATTAAATAAATGTAGTTGCTCCCCCTGCATGGCAACATGGTTTGATCCAGACACAAAGTAACTTGCTTTTTTTTTTTTTTGCTTTACTTACATTTCTGAATCAGGCCCCTGTATATGTAAGTTTTCAAGTTCCCATGTTATTTTAGTGTATTGACATTCTAATTATTATTAAGTTAGTTATATAACGCACACATATTAAGCAGCGCTTTACAGATAATATTTTCCCATTCACATCAGTCCCTGCCCCAGTGGAGCTTACACTATATTCCCCAAAACATGGACACACATAGGCACTAGAGTTAATTTTTTAATCAGAATCCAATCTAGCCAACCAACATGATTTTGGATTCTGGGAGGAAACTGGAGAACCTGGAGGCCATGCAAACAATGAGGGAACACAAAAATCCACACAAAGAGAGTCTTGGTGGGAATCAAACCCAAGACCTGAGTGCTGTGAGGCAGTAATGCTAACCACTATGCCAACTGTACAGCCCACTTAACCTCTTGCTGTGATAACAGAACCCTTGTAATAAAACCTTGAGATAAATTTTTTCAACATGCAATATGACAGTAAATCTGTAAATGTCATTTATCATTGCCGCAGTCATGTATAATATTACCATGTGTTGCAGTCGATGTCCACTGACTGTCCTGGAGCGTAATCCTTCCCTGCGTGGAAACACGGGCACCTCTCTGGAAGCATACAACGATTATTATGTCGCACCTGAAAGTGAAAACAAAGCAGAAATTCTGTAAATGTGTCCTTTGACTATGATCTGAGCTTCAATATCTGTTATCTCCCCACATAACAATAATATCCTTAACAATACAATAGGTGGCCAGAGGGCAGCATTTGTCCCCCTAGAAGGTCCACTAAAGCCTTTCTTATCACTAGTGTTTGTCCTATCTGTCAGCGTTACCGATCAGACCTGCTGCTCCGGCTGTAGGGGATTCTAATTGTAAATTTCATAAAAGGCGACATTTCTTTTAATTGCCCAACGCATCTTAATAATATGTACCAGAGGGTTTCTCTAACTGGGTGAGTGGTGTAATACACTGCTGATGTTATAGTCATGATGGCCAGAAGCTGTGTTAGGGATGGCCATCGGTGGGTTAACCACTGGTGGTTGACCTTGATGGTATGAAACCATTGCTCACCAATTGCCATTCCTGCTCTATTATTTACCAGGAAGCAGGTCAACTAAGGTGCAGACAAGGTTTTCGTAGGTCATGTTGGGGGGGGGGGGGGGGGGGGGGGAATGGGGCATAGCTAGGCTCAGTGTTCTAGTGCCAGGGAGAAAGAAAACCCCCCACTGTAGCACTCTGAACCATCGATGGTGCAGAACCCATTGGCCATCAGTGGATAACCATCAATGGTCGATGCCTCAAAGATGATGGAACAAGTAAGTGTACCAAACAAGGCTCAGATAGGACCAATACTGGAACTAGGTCATCTGCCCAATTTCATCTGGGTCTACAGTAGCCCATAGGGTAGGTATTCTTAATGGTTGTTCAGGAAAAAGGAGTGTATGCTTATTTAAATTACAAAAAGTTGAGATGTGCAATAATATATTAATATATGGGATGCAGTATTTTTTCTCATTCAAAGTGTTTTTTTTTTATTTTCTAAGTGCTATTACATTTAAAGCATTATTTAGAGTTATAGAAGAGTTATTGCTAGCTGCCACTGAGGGATGGTGATGTGACTGATCTTTTCTTCTCAGGTACAGGTAAACTACTAATGCACCAGGCACATGTTATTAGAGCAGAAGTGCTTTCTTTAATATTATTTTGGGTAAATTGTCATTAATGACAAATGACACACAACTCTAGTCTGATTTAAGGTATGGCTTTTAGTTAGTGGCTAGGTAAAGTAGTTACTTCTCAGACACTGGGGGTAATTCCTAGTTGTGGTGTGTTCAATCTGCAATCTAATTTGCAGTGTAAAAATAAAGCAGCCAGTATTTACCCTGCACAGAAACAAAATAACCAACCCAGATCTAACTGTCTCTGCAAATGTTATATCTGCCCTCCCTGCAGTGCACATGGGCCCTCATTCCGAGTTGATCGGTCGCAAGGCGAATTTAGCAGAGTTACACACGCTAAGCCGCCGCCTACTGGGAGTGAATCTTAGCTTCTTAAAATTGCGACCGATGTATTCGCAATATTGCGATTACTAACTACTTAGCAGTTTCTGAGTAGCTCCAGACTTACTCTGCCTGTGCGATCATTTCAGTGCTTATCGTTCCTGGTTGACGTCACAAACACACCCAGCGTTCGCCCAGGCACTCCCACCGTTTCCCCGGCCACTCCTGCGTTTTTTCCGGAAACGGTAGCGTTTTCAGCCACACGCCCCTGAAACGCCGTGTTTCCGCCCAGTAACACCCATTTCCTGTCAATCACATTACGATCGCCGGAGCGAAGAAAAAGCCGTGAGTAAAATTACTTTCTTCATAGTAAAGTTACTTGGCGCAGTCGCAGTGCGAACATTGCGCATGCGTACTAAGCGGATTTTCACTGCGATGCGATGAAAAATACCGAGCGAACAACTCGGAATGAGGGCCATGGTTTTGCCCAATTGCTAAAAAAATTCCTGCTGCGATCAACTTGGAATTACCCCCCCTGTTTGTTGTGGAATTTATTGCTAGCCTTGTAGTGGGAATAGTGGGAAGAGGCGATCGATATAAATAAATATATATATATATATATATATATACATACACACACACACACACGAGGGTAAGTCAAAAATTATCCGGACTCTGGCAGTAAAATTTATTTTAATCAACTTTCAAAAAAGTCAAATACATTATTTTTAGATATAATCTCATTGCTTTTCCATACCCTTTTTTCATCTGTCAACAAGCTTTCGTATTCCCTCATTAAAAAAAGTTTTAGGCTGAGCTGCGAGCTACGAGCGCACCGCTGTCTTCACCTTTTCATCAGACGCAAATCTTTGTCCTCTAAAGAGTATACTCAATGAGAGTCGGATACATTCTGACATGCAGTTGTCGGAATGGATCCGACAACCCCTATTCAATGTACGGCCAATTCCGACTGTTAGATTTGGCCGTACACAGGGACCTGTCAGGCCGCTGCTGTCAGCAGCTGCGGATGCGCTGACAGCAGCGGCCAGGGGAGCAGAGATTGGCAGCCGTGAGCGGGAGGGGCTGGCTGCGGAGGACATGTGAAGAGCAGCCGGGGGAGGGGGGCTGCAGGAAGAGAGGTGCTGTGGGCGGCGGGTTGAGCAGAGATCAGCGGCCGGCGGGAGGGGCTAGCAGCGGGGGAACATGTCTGTCGGATTGAGTTTGTCGGAAAGGGGGCCAAAACCTGTCGGATTTGGCCCCATTTCCGAGAGAAGCACGTGGATCGGCTCTATTCCGCAGATCCTTGTGTTTTCCAGCAAGTCAGAAATTCCCGACTTGTCGGAAAAAATCAGCCCCTATTGAATAGGTCGGAACCCCTTCCGACCTATTTCTGTCGGAAGCTGCCGTCTTTCCGACAAGACGGCAGCTTCCGACAGTTATTGAATACACCCCTTTGGGCCTCTTTCAGGGGACCAAACAGGTGATAGTCCAATCCAAAAGTATCAGTCCATGTGCACGCTCAATCTTCTCATCAGTCGTGTACGTGGAAGGGCGTCCGGCTCTTTCTTCATGGCTGACACTTGTGCGACCTTCTTTGAACCTCTCTATCCTTTCATACACACTTTGCAACAAAACACTTTCTCCATAGTGTGCACAAAGTCGTTGATAAATATTGCCACCAAACACACCCTCAGACCCACTGGATTCAGAAGGTGGGTGCAGGGGGTGCGGCCCGCACCCAGGTGTCACCATCGGACGGGGTGACACCAAAATGCCGGCTTCTCCACAGAGACAGGAGCCAGGTGCTTCAGTGTAACATTCTTCTGCAGCACCCGGCTCCTGTCATAGCGGAGCAGCCGACACTGTATACAAGCCAATCTCCAGGGTGAAGAAATGGGGGGGGGGGCTGCCCGTGAAGCCATGCCCCCTTCCCAGCTACGCGATGCCCCCTATACATGACTACTCGCGATGCCATGTGTTTCTCTGTAATAGGCCACACACCCTTTTCAGATGCCCAGGGTATGCCGCACCGGGTGTCACTGGTACCTCTGCTCAGACCACAAAGAACGAACCACTGCATGCTGCTCTTCTTTCGTGCAAATCACAAGTAGGGCAAACATTTTTTATTGCATGGCAGTCACAAATGAACTGGCGTAACACGTAAACTACTAATGCACCAGGCACATGTTATTGGAGCAGAAGTGCTTCCATGAGTATTACTTTGGGTAAATTGGCATTAATGACAAACAAAATGCAACTCTAGTCTGATTTAAGGTATGGCTTTCTTTTCTTGTATGGCAGTCAAAAATGACTGATTAAAATAAATATATAAAGTATACAGGGCCGGCTCCAGGCATGTTCGACTAGAGCGGCCGCGCGGGGCGCCACTCTTACAGGGCGCCGCACGCTGCGGCCGCCATATTCCTGCCTGGAGCCAGCCTCTGTGTGTCCCACTCCCGGCCGCTTGTGTGCGCGCTATGCAGCGCGCTGTGCGGCGCCGGCGTCTGACGTTGGACGCCGGCGCCGCGCAGCGTGCATAGCGCGAAGACAGTTTCGTTCCTCCGTCCGCAGCCCGCCCACCCGCCCGCGCCCACAGCAGTATTCCCGGCTCCCAGCAGCACCGCAGTGTCAGTGACAGGTAAGTTAAAATCTGTCTGGCACTGTGTGGGGCCGTTTATGTTTCTGGCACTGTGGGGGCATATCTGCACTGTGGGGGCATTATTTTTCTGGCACTGTGGGGGCATATCTGCACTGTGGGGGCATTATTTTTCTGGCACTGGGGGCATATCTGCACTGTGGGGGCATTATTTTTCTGGCACTGTGGGGGCATATCTGCACTGTGGGGGCATTATGTTTCTGGCACTGTGGGGGCATATCTGCACTGTGGGGGCATTTATGTTTGGCACTGTGGGGGCATTTATGTTTCTGGCACTGGGGGCATTTATGTATCTGTCACTGTGGGGGCATATCTGCACTGTGGGGGCTTTTATGTTTTGTGGCATGGCGGGCATTTATTTATCTGGCACTGTGGGGGCATTTATGTTTTGTGGCACTGGGGGCATTTATGTATCTGGCACTTATGTATCTGGCACTTATGTATCTGGCACTGTGGGGTCATTGATGCATCTGGCACTGTGGGGGCACTTATGTATCTGGCATTGTGTGGTCATTTATGTATCTGGCATTGTGGGGGCATTTATGTATCTGGCACTGGGGGCATATCTGCACTGTGTGGCCATTTATGTATCTGGCACTGCTGGGGGGCATGTCACGTGTAGCTGGCACTGCTGGGGGGTATGTCACGTGTAGCTGGCACTGCTGGGGGGCATGTCACGTGTAGATGGCACTGCTGGGGGGCATATCATGTAGTGTATCTACTAGGCGTCTGTGGCTAGGCAATGTGTCTATCGTGCGCTTCCTGGCGCAAAGTGTCTATTGTGCTCTGCCTGGCGCAAAGTGTCTAACGTGCTCTGCCTGGCGCAAAGTGTCTATCGTGCTCTGCCTGGCGCAAAGTGTCTAACGTGCTCTGCCTGGCGCAAAGTGTATAGTTCTACCTGGTGCAATGTGTATTAGCTGCACTACTATGTGGTGTAATGCGAATTGCCACTATTCTGTGGTCATGCACCTTCCCCACGAAGCAACGCCCCTAAATTTTTGCTGCGCGCCTTCGGCGCGCACTATCCATGCTTCAGCATGTGGGTGGAGGAGCACCAAGCATTACAGTATGTACATCATTTTGCCCTCCTTACTTAAAAATGTGCCCTCCTTGTGCTCAGCACCCTGCCCTAAAACGTGAACACTATCATGTGTAGCTGGCACTGCTGGGGGTCTATTGTGTGTAGCTGGCACTGTTGAGGGGCATGTCATGTGTAGCTGGCACTGCTGCGGGGCATGTCATGTGTTGCTGGCACTGCTGCGGGGCATGTCATGTGTAGCTGGCACTACACTGGAGACATTGTGTGTAAGGAACACTACTGTGGCTGTTCTGCATAAGGCTGCTAATTGTGTGCATAGAGGGGGTGTGAAAAAATATATTTATTTATAGTTTAATAATATGAAGTTACGAGGCCACACCCACACCTTCGGCGCGCGCATAGGGGTTGGGGGGCGCTCTTACATTTTCTCGCTCAGGGTGCTAGTAGGCCTGGAGCCGGCCCTGAAAGTATACATGGATTTTTTATGTAACACAACCTCCTCCTGAACTTCATATTATTGATTTAAATTTAGGAACACATATATACTGTAAAAATCCCCATAAATCACACACAGATTTTTTTTTTCCAGTGGCTCATTTTCCACTTTTTTCCCCTTAACATAAGTTTGTTGTAATTGACTGCCACCTAGTGACTGAAGAAGAATTATACACGTTAGATAAAAAAATATCTTAGTCCTACTTCGTCGTTCCCATAGTGCCTGAGACTGACACTTTCTTAAAATAACTGTACTCTGTATATTATTATTTATACCGACATTTGAATACAAACTCCAATGCTAATTTAGTCGGGAATGTTTGTAGAAAAGGATTTATGACTATGGCTGGGAAATTCTGACCAGAAGATCTCTTGCACTCTTGCACTAAAATGGACAAACTAGAGTTATTTCCAGCCAATCTGGCAGATTAACCATTGTCCTGAAGGATTATTTTCTAGTCTATGTATATGATATATAATCTATCAAAGCTCAAAATGGTTGTGATCTTTTTTATGTGATCTTTTATGCTTGTCAGAGGTTATGCAGTCACAGGTGTTAATGCAAGTGCAGCTATGTTATGTACTTATGGTACCGCTTGTTAGCAGCCCCACAGGGCGTACAAGACTGCGGGGTAAGATTAAGATGTGAATTCAGCTGCCGTTGCCCACGTTTCTACACTGTTGCAATGGAAACTCATCCCCCCCCCCCCCAGCTTGTAATTGAATTGACCCCATAATGTCCACACACATAAGACATGTCATGACATCCCATCTCTCTGACATTGAAGAAGATGAGGATCCAGCCCTAGCGAGGAATTTAATTGCAGGTGAAGTGGGTGAATTGCCGTTACCGTGGCATTTTAACACTGGCAACAGCATCACATCTCGCACTGTTTGCCCGCCCAGTCAAATCCTAAATTTGCACAATAGTGTTCTCTACTCTACGGGGCATCGATTAGTTTGTGCAAGAATGGGTTGCCCTAAAGGGCATCTGTGTCCGCACTGAGGGGGTCATTCCGAGTTGATCG